>NW_008693088.1:76327-138453 GCF_000695815.1 Acanthisitta chloris | reverse complement strand
AGTATATACTGATCTTTTTGGTCACATCTGCTGCCTCCACACAGTCAGGACGGTTTTGGTTTTTTTCTCTAGACAAGAATTGTACCCCTAATTTTAAGTTCTTTGAGATATTATCTCCTTCAACAGCCTGGTGTGCTGATATTTGTAAACCTTCTCCCAAATGAGTTGTCTTTTTTTTTTTTCCGGAAAGGTGGAAGTGGTAAGAAACCGTTAAAGCAGTGGTTAAGAAGGTAGGTGTCTGTGGGTATTGATGGGAAATAGTCGTTAGAGGAAAGCTGCATCACCACACAGGAAGAAGCATAAAACTCTTGAAAGCATTTTCTCCAGCTGTTGCGGAAGAACAATTTAGACAGTAGAACTTGAAAGCCACAGATCTTATACCTCATTTCTAGCTGCCAGTCCTTCCAGAAAAAGGACTGATTAGCTGCAGTCTTTTAACAGCTCTCTCAAAGGCTCAGCACTTTCACAGAAAACATGGGTTTAACAGTAGGGAAACAGTAAATTACGAATACGTAATCAAATTTATGCAGGATGGCCCTCAAGCTTTGCAATGAAAAACATGAACTATGAAAGAAACAGTGGATCTTTGATTTTTTGAAGCAGAATATGGCTCCATAATTTATTACAAACCTGTTTGCCAATAAATAACAGCCAGTGAAAATTCTGCAAAAATTACATTTAAAACCCTTTATTGAGGGTAGCTAACTCCTCTTCCTCCAGTCATACAGTTTCTTATTCTTTCAGCTATTACATTTTTAATTAAGGCCTGGGCAAAATTTCCCTATGACTTGGAGTCATTCAGTTATGTGCAAGAGCTGTTGAGCTGTCAGCTCAGTATTCCTATTTCTTCCCCCGCTTCCCCTAGTCTGTCTCAAAAGCTAGACAGACAATTTTTCCCATATGAATGTCCAGTGCTCTGCCATCAAGTAACTTCAACACTTATTTCCTGTGACATATTGTTGGTAGCTATTCTGCTTCTAAAAGATTGCCCACTAGCACCCTTGGAATAAATATTTGCAACCTTTCTTTGAAGTATGTATTTGGAGACAAAGCAGACCAGCATGTGCTTTAAGCCAATATTTTTCTTTCAAGTAAGATTTAGGGGAAGAAATATGATAGTTTATAAGAGTAGTACACGATTCACTTAACTGATGGCAAATTTTATAGTCCCACTTCTGTTACTGACCCGTTACATCACCATAGGCAAGATATTTCATCTCTGCTTTCCTCCTTTCCAAGGCAAGGGTGGTCACTATTTTTTTTTGGTCTATATAGTTTGAAGCAACATTGAGTAAATTCTGTCTTGTGTAGTGAATGTGTGTTCATGTATGATGTCAAGTCTTGCAGTCCTGTCTTTGGTCTTAATTTTTCAGAATTAAATGGGATTTTTTCCAGCAACATCTTAGAGTGACATTCATCTATCAAGAGCAGCCTGTCTCCCCCCAATCTCTAAGCAGAAGCCATATCCTGTTGTTCTCAGGGACACCCAAACCAAGGGGGTTCCCAAGCACACAGGAGCTTCTCCTCTTCAGTGACAGCAAAACTGAGCTGCACATGGGCTAGCATATTTTAAGAGATCTTCTCAAGCAAAAACACATTGAAAACATATTCTCAAAAAACTAACTCTCCTCTGTTTATGGCAGTCTCAAATATTAAGGGATTTTTTTCATGCTACCTCTATAGTACAAATTCCAGGTTTCCCTATGCATTGTGTATTTCCATAAATTCATTTATGATAGTTGGTTTTGAGATACTTGTGGCATCCTGTATTAATAAATGTTTCTAACTGAAGAGGTATAGATTTTTATCTAGAAGCAAGTTGCATCAGTTTATCTGCTAAAGGATGAAAAAAGGTAGAGAGAGCTATCGTAGTTCACACATATTGAGTGGTGCAAAGTTGCAAACTGTACTACAGTCAGAAGTCAGGGAGTCTAACTGAGAAAGGGAAACCTAATGATGCCAGACAGGATTATTTTGACCATCTCTGGAGTTCAGGATCTCAAGGCAGTCTCATACAGGAGCCTTACTGGTAATTTTGATTGCAAAATAATCTGTATTTTTACTATAGATTACTTTGGTCGTTCCCAATTTTAGTCATAAGAAGTGAGACGTGTGGGTTTTGGACAATACAGTTTTGTCATTGTTCTTTGTTAGGGGGAGACCATGTTACAATTGTTTAGCAAAAAACTCCTGATTGGTAATAGGGATCCAAAACATTTTGTCACTACTAGACAAAACTGAGTACCTTTGTGTCAATTGAAGAGAAGGACCACAGGATAAGAGAGAAGGACTCAGTATAGTCTACAGTTCTCTCCGGTATTTAGCCTCTGCACGAACAATCTTAGGAAATGCAAGTTTTCCATGATGCAGGCAGCCTCAGGTTTCTAAAAATGCATAGATGCTGATGCATTTGGTTTGCATTAACTTGACTTTAATGTCCTGACCCAAGAACATTCTCGCTCTTACTGACAATCTGCTTTTTATGTTAAGTAAAAATGTAATGGGGCTGGTATACACCTACCATAGTACAGATGTTGCTATTTGATACCAAGAACTAAAATTGACTATGGTGTCTTTACTGGAAATCCTACTTAATGTTTTGCTTGTGTTGATATTTCCATGTGCTGATCCTCTTGGGCAACACCTCAAAGTACTTGTATTTCATCACTAAAAAATGTCAGTCTTGTTCAAAATCATTGGGATTTGAATTTTTGAGGTTGGTTGTTATGTTTTGTTTCAAGTTTCACCAGTTACAACATCACAGCAATACATAAAACAAGAGATTTAACTTCTTTGGGCAGATATCCAATAGGTATGTGGTCTGAAACAGTGGAAACAAGGCATGACTCTCCTCTGTGCCACAGACACCAATGGCATTTTGAACAAGCCATTTAATATTTCTGTTCCTCACATCTCCACTAAGGAAAGGAAAATTAAGGAAAATTGAGTTATTTATCTGCTTGGAAACACCACCTTACAGAGGCTATTATATTTATGGTTGTGTGTGAAATATCTTTGGTTGCCTTGTTTTCCAGACACTCTGTTCCCACAAAGCAGTCCCACAGAGTATCCACCAGTATTGTAACTTTGGAGAGGAGAGTCCTGCCCAGGTCTGCACCTAGGTGGGTACATCAGGTGCTGCTTCTCAAAGGGTCATCTGAGAAATATTTTAGAGGCAATGAATTTCTGTGCTTTTAATATTTTAACTCTTCTAATTCAACCACTAAAAGAAAGCAAGTACCAAGATTTTTGTTATTTCCATAGTGGGGATGGGATTAAGACTATGTCCTTCAGTGCCTATATACTTCGTACATGAGTATGATGATACACTAGAGATGTATATTCTTCTAAGAGCAGATGGTATCTGTCCATAGTTCGGGCAGCCCATGAAAGCCAAAAAACTTCTGAAACTCTTCCAAGAAAAATGACTTGTTCCCCAAGACAAACTTATTCAGGATGCAGTTACCAGACAGAATTCAGCATTCTCTATTAAGAGAAGCTGTTTGAGCAAAGGCAGTTATTACATGCTATGACATTTTGAAAGTGAAATTGATGGATTCTTCTCACGTCTGGAGCAGACAGTAATGGAAACTCTTGTGAATGTGCTGAGACCATTTGAACAAGCTGCTAGAGAGCTAACTGCTGAAACAGCATAGTTAAGCCAAGTCATACCACCAGTTCTTATTCTGTGATTGTTGATGCATGACTCCTCTCCTCCCCACCACCCATGAAGTCATCCAACAAGGAATCTTATTTGTTGCCAAAACATTCAGGGGAGAGAAGGACGGTGCAGACTATTTAAACCATTTTTCGGGTTTTAAAAAAAGTCTGTTTCTTTGGAAGTTTACTTCTAAATCCCTTTTTTTGAAAAAGGTAGTGGAAATTTAGCATAGGAGGGGGATAACAAGATTGTTAAGTGTCCGAAGACATCTGAAGAATTGGTGAACACTCACATTCCTTTGGCTACCAGTGTATCTACAAATTCTCTTTCAATTATTTCTCAGGGGTGTTAGGCAGACAAAGTTTTATTTGTTAAAGCAAGCAAAAGTTGCATACTCTCACTGTCCTTTGCCTTTGCTAACTCGTTGAGCCCAACTTAAAGCAAAATTCAGATACTTGTCTGCTGGAATTTCAAATAAACCATCTGGCTAACTAATGTGATAATTAAGTGTCTTGAATTCTATCCCACTAATTTGTCATTTAAAACAACAATGACAACACTTTAGTAGTTGAAACTTTTTTAAATTTTTATTTATTTATTTATTCATTCTATGCAGGTCATGTTCAAATCTCAAAGCCTGAGTAACTAGGCTGTCAGGCAGACTTGATTTTCAACTGCTGATACACATTTGTTATAGCCACTTAGATGCTATAAAGAACTGGTTAATTAGTCTTTAAACAAACCATGAAAAAACCCTCAACTGAACTTAAAAGGGTCTGCTTTGGAAAGTACCTTAATTTCTGCATGTGTACTTATTATTCTTTAATTTCAATTAATGGATAGGATAAAAAGTTTTCTTGTTGCATTGCTTGCTAACAATTCATAAACTCTGTGCAGTGAAATTTGTTTTGTGGTTGTTCACATCTAGATGTATTGAAAAATGCGTAGCTAAAATTCTGACTGTTTCCAGTACAAATAACTAAATGTTGAATAATTTCAATTATTTTAATATTATATAAATATTGTGGAGTAATAATATTTTAGAGCACTGATCAGAAGTTGGGCCAGCTCTGTGCTAGAAGATAAGAACAACATAGGGCTGAGGACAATTTCACCAGTGTTTCCTCTTTGCACAGACCTCTCTGAATACAGTACCAACTGTTCCTTACAGTACGCCCCGATGGAGCAGTTGGAGAGTTGCTGAGTGACTGAAAAGTGCTGGCTTGCACCAATAATTCTAATAAACTTGGTGAGGAAACTTGTGATATAGTGTTGCCATAAAAATAAACTCTTCACATCTTCTATTGGTTTTTTGAATTGGTACAAAAAGAGTTTGATTTTTGTGGAAATGGCATGATCTTAATAAAGTGTTAGGGAGTGTGTGTGTTTCTGTGTTTCTAAGACCTACGGATGGTTTCCTTTTAGCTGACATAGTTTAGGGAATAAAGTGAAACAGGTATTTGATATAAAAATCAGAATTACATGGCCATTGGCTTGAAATTACCTACTGTTAGTGACCAGAGTATTCCTGCTTGGGCAGGGAGGCTGGACTTAAATGACCTCCAGTGATTCCTTCCAACCATATCCATTCTGTGATTCTATGATTCCTGATCATTACAATTGTTCAGAGGTGCATACAATTATCAAACACAGCTAAGGATGAGAAAAGTCTGTAAACACATCAGCATCTATATTTAAACCAATCATATAGCAAACTGCTATTTTGAGCAGGGAGTTGGACCAGATGATCTTCAGAGCTCCTTTCCAAATTTAAACCATTCTGCGTCAGAAGTATTTTAACTAAACATTCCCCTGTCCACTAGTCTTGGTTACTTGAAAATAGAACTCCTTGTGGGGAAACTCTTGACTTTGGCAAGTTATGCTAGAATTAAGGAGAGAGGGAACAGAGGAGGCCAGAAGACCCAAGTATTTGTGTTAATTACCTGACATGGTAACACAAGTTCTGAACTTTGATCCAGAAAATAAGTGAACCACTTCTTTTAATCTTCCTTTAGTTTTACTTGATTGTGAAAGGTCTGTTTGATTTTTGAAGTGTAATAAAAACAAATTATAGAACATCAAAAAAATGCGGCAAACCTGGTAATTCCTGGTTTCTTGCCAGCCATACTCAACTGGACCTAGTTAGGGGACAATATTAGACCTTATGTAGTCTTATTGTTTCCTCTTCTCTCCTGATTACAACAGAGATTTCTTCATATTTCTTTTAAATTATGCCATTCTAAATAGGAAGGTCTATACTTCAACATACATTCTGAGATACACATGTATGTATGGTTTCATAACTATTTTAGGAAGATTATTTCCTATATTTTACTCAAAACTGGGCTGAGGGGGAGGTGTTCCAAAGAGCTTATAAGGAATATCATAGTGATCAAACCAGTCTGAAGTCTGAACCAAAAATATTAACAACTATCACAAGAATTTCAGTAATAAGGGTAAATATTTTTCTTTACTGTGGGTGGATAGCCATATGGTACAAAAAGGTATGAAGATCTCATGTTTCATTCTTCAGATGTAATGAAGTAGAAAAAATGGGGCATATGTAGATAGATAGAGCAAAGCAAATATAAACCAAAATGTCTTTTCTAGGGAGGAGTCAAAAATTTAAACCTTCCACATCATAACTGAATTCCTAAAGCAAAGGTGTCTATAGAAACAACTTCTTCTGTAGCCCAATAAATATTTGAGGTCAAGAGACTAAGTAGCTGCTTGACTCTCAGTAAATGAGAACTATGATCTCACTTGGCATTGGATAAAATGGGGGAGCAACAGGCTTCCAGGAAAATAGCTACACTTCTTACTGGTGCAGTGAATGTAGCTGTGAATAAATGTTGATGAGACAGTGTCTCTCAGAAGTAAGATGGAACCAAATTAGGATGCATTATCTAGGAAAAACACCATATTACAATTTACAGCCTAGTCCTAAGTTGAATAGTTATCATATGGTGCTAATACCCATTTTGTTCTTCTGTGGAGCAGGTCTGGGATTCAACATCTTGAGATCAGCTTAATCTAAAACAAATGTGTTTTCTTTTATTTCACATATGTGTTCTGCATTTCCCTTTTTCCAAGGCTGGGATCAGCATGATAATATGCTGTGATGAGAGAAAAACAGAGATCATTGTTGTGATATAGCTACAGAAACAATATGGGACCTACAATAAAATGCTTATGTTCTCTTCTATTGGTTTTATTTTGTGATGGAGACTAGTGTTTCTGTTAAGATTAGAAAGTGAAAGTTTCCCCTGTTGGTCATGGTAAGTGTATGTGTTTCCCATCCCAAAGAAACTTAACCAAATAGTTGCTAAATTTGCAGAAAGGTCGAAGCAGTCCGAAATGATAAACCCACAACATGTGTCTGTCTTCTACCATGGGAATGCTGTGAAGAAGGATTCTGTCACAAAGCTTGGGATCACTTAGATTTTTGTGGGTCTTTGTGTCTGGATCTATTTAAATCTAGCATTTTAAGACAAAGGACTGAAAGACTTTTTCAAATAAAAGGATGATTTATAGCATTAGTTTATCAAAGTGGAATCATAAAGTGTATATAACTTGAAAAGCATTTCATGTAAAGATGTCATTTCCTTTCAGTACTAGAATATAAGTATATCCCATAATATTTTCTTTTGTTATGTAGAGCTACACTAGAGTACAGTACAAAATAAATTAAATTCCTTGTCATAACAATGTGGTATATGCAATTCTAGCAGAATTATTTGTCCAACACAATTTTCTTTCTAGTCAGAAAACCCCTAACTGCCACGATGAAACTGTCTTTTCTGGCAAAAGAAGCTCCCTTGATCAGTGCTACATACCCACAAGGGATTTTCTTTTGTCTTGTTTGGTCATAAGGTTGTCTTACTGTGTGAAACTAGTTCAGTATGGTAAATGAAGTCTCAGCTGAAAACTGATTATGTAGCACAGTGCCTCTTCCTGACGCGTTGTTTCCTTTTGCTAGAACCTCTTTAAATAAGTGAATACAGAAAGTTCGTTTGAATTATAAACAGCCTGGAAAGGAAAATCCAGAAAAGAGACTTGCTGTCTTTTCTAAAAGGCATCAAATATCTTTTATATGTTTGAACTGTTGTATTTGCATGGAAACGCCTCTTTACCATAGTGAGAATTCAAGGGAATTTTTGGACGTATATGAGCATGCTCACTGATTCTGGGAAGTACTGACAGAGGTTATCTAAAACAAACCTCCTATTTGATCTAATCAACAGTTTTCTTCAGTCTTCAGAAGACTGCAAACATATAATTCTCTTTCATTATAACAAGCGTGTAACAAGCCCGGGAAGGGCATTAAATTCTGCTTTATAATTAATATCGGACACACAGTCTCTGTGCTGCTACTCTAAATGGAACAGTAAAGAGTTGTGAAAAAAATTAAATAAACCCCTGGTATCATCCTGCATAAATTAAATTAAAGTTTCAATACCTGGTTATAGCGGAAGAATGAAGGTATGGAAAGACACTAGGTGGTCACCTGCTTGAGAGGGTGAGTGTTGCACATTGCTGAGTGTTGATCGCAGAGTGAGGCAAAGGGACAGCCATGCAGCCTCACCTTCACCAGGATGTGAAATATTTAATGGGAGAAATGTGCAACACTGTCAGCTCTTTTCTCATTCTTTATTATTCAGGTTTTATGGGGTATCAAGTCAGGTGATTGAAGACTTGATTCTAGCTTGTATAAATCAAGCGAGACAGATCTAGCCTAGATTGACATCAAGAATATTTTCTGAAATTTTTCAGCCTACACTGCTGTGCAGGAGACATGGTCTCTGCTGAAAGAATAGTACATAAAAATATTACATATTTCACCTGCTCTACATGACCCTGCCTTGGCAAGGAGGTTGGACTATATGATCTCCAGAGGTTCATTCCAACTCTAGCAATTCTGTGATTCTCTGATAAAGTGTACATTGCTTATCAGTAATATTATTTTGGTGGGTCTAAGAGTAGACCCCTAAGTGATATTTGCCTGATAATAGTGATTTCAGTTTGTTCTTAGATGGTTCCTACTTAACCAGAGGAATGGGTTCTTTACAGCAGTTTCAAAAATCTACATTCAGAAACTTTCCAGAAACAGTCTTAATATACAAAATTTCATAATTAATCTTTTGTAATAATGCTACTTAGACTGAATTTCTTTGGCCACTGTGTTGCATGATGTGTGAACATAAAGTTTTATTATTCACTGGACAAATAATGGGTTTTCCAATGTAGAAATGTAAGTTCAAAAGATGGACAAAAAGTTATGGATATGTATACAAAGGAAGCATGTAGCAAGGAAGTATCAGATAAGTATAACTTCTTCTGACTATTCAAATGTACAAGCTTCATTTTTTGGCCATTATATTGTCATGTGACTAGAAAACATTCAATGATGGATGACTAACATTGTGTTGTTATATATACAAGTATGTTTGTCAACCTCTCTGTTCTCCGAAATGGAACTAACAGGAAGCTGCATGTCAGGTCCTCTGATGATGTGTGTCTTCTTATCGCAAAGAGCGATAAGAAAAACTCTGCATTCCAGTTTGTATTTTTTCAATTTCCTCTATTCAGGTTCTATGTCCATACTATGCCTCCATTTTATCTGCATTCCAGTTTGTATTTTTTCAATCTCCTCTATTCTATGTCCATACTACGCCTCCATTTTCGAAGTCAGCATAAATCTATTCCATACAAATATTTCATTTATATTGTTATGAGAAAAGTATCAAAAATTAGTCTTAGTTATTCTGAGTTAAGACTATATTTTAGCAAAAGAAAACAGTCCAAGGCAGAAACATAAACATGCTTTAATATCCATATGGTGTATCTTTCTGAGAAGCTAGGGAAAGCTTGATTCCTGACATCCATTTACAAGTATTTAAAACCTTTCCAACTTCTAAACTTTTTAAACTTTAAAACCTTTTTAACTTCTCAACTATTCAAAACTTACATTGTAGGGAACTGCCTTGGCAACCAATGAATAATTTATGTGTTGGGATTCCATGTTCAATTTCTGTGCTTCTGCAAGATACATGTGTGATGTTATGAAATGTAGCTCATCCTTTTAGAGAGTTTGTTTCATACAGGATAGTAAGGCATCATAATCATTGTTTTTAAGACATCTGTTTAAATAGAATGAGTTGTTTGAGGGCTGGAGTTTTTTTAAGCTTGATTTTGCTTGTGCTTTGTCTCTGAAAAGAACTGCTGTGCAGGAGGGAAAAGAATGAAAGCAGATCTGTAGAAGGTACTGCCAAGACAAAACGAAAAATACAGAAATAAGAAAAAAGTCAACAAAAAATTGAGAACATTTTTTTTTCTTGTAACTAGGGCGGGTTCACGATTTATAAGTTAGAAACTCGAGCATGAGAAGGACCAACTGGGCTGTCAGACTGACAATTGTGTAACAAGCAGTTAATCCAGGCAGGCCTGGAGGACATCATCTGCTCCTCCTCTCAGAGACTGCACAGCACTTCTAATACCCTGTAACAAGCTTAAACCCATGATAAAAGATCTGTGGTCACAATTACAGTGTGCCACAGGAAGAAGGCAGGAGACCTAAAAAGCTTTATTAGTATCACAGGACATGCCAGTAGCAGCGACTTGCTAAGTGAAATTTCCAGGTGAACCTCAGATGCAAGGCAGTGTCTGCTGTAGCAGGGGAGACCCACAGCCCAGGCACTTCTGCCAGGCAGCCCTGTGGGGAAATGCCTTCCTGGCTGCAATCTGGCAATCTGTAAGTGCTTGAGCCAAGCATCACACAAGCTCCAGGGATTTTTATATCAGCCAGTGTTCTGTTCCTATTTCTAGCTACAGCTACGTTTCCTCAGAAAAATACCCCAGAAGTTAGCTGATGTGTCACCTTGGGGAAAGTGGTGGGGGAGAATATAGAATGGAAAGAAAAGCTGTGAGGTCCTGCAGCAATCAGTGAGAGTGCTGAAGCAAGCTTAATACAAAGGTCCTTTGAACCATTTCGTCACCACCCTCAACAGGGTATGCTAACAAACTGTGTGGTTTTAGAGAAATGCTCTGTGTCTGCAGTGAGGTGCCTCTCATGTGCTCTGTACCCCTCCCCACCAGGCAGTTAGGTCAGACACATGAAGCTCTCTGGATCTTGGTCTCTGTGGCCACAAGGTGTGGGACAAGAAAGAAATGTAGAAGGGGGATTTTCCGTGTTTTGCTGAAGATCAAAGCCAATCCACATCTAACATCAGCAGCTGGCTTCTGTTATGGCTGAATGAAACAAAAAACCAGTATTCAAGAACTCTTGTATCATTAGGACAGTCTCCTCACTAACATAAATGTTAGCTGTGAATTTGAGATATTTAAGTAGTAAGTATTCTTCTCTGTGAGTATTTCAGAGAGACCTGTTTTGGAATAAATAATATTTGACCAAATCAGTTTTTTAGGCAATTCTTAATCATGAATATGTTAATGATATTTGTTTGTTTCAATTGATATTTTATTTCATTGAAACTAGTATCTATTAGCCTGTCCTTGGTGTTTCTAAGCTGCCTTGAACTTTGAGGAAACAGATGATAAGGTCATATATTAGGCCTTTATTAACAACACCTTTGTGGCATTAACACTGAAGTTGAGCACCTTTTTATACCTGACACTTTTCTTTCCTATTTCTCTGTTACACCTAAACATGTGGTGAAGGGTATGTGACAGGGCCACACAGCCCAGCTCTCCACAGAGAGCCTGTTCTTCTCCTCACACTGTTACCTGCACAGGCCTAAGCAAAACAAAAACATCATTATGTTTTATTCCTTTCTCACCAAAACACTGGAAATTTGACCTTCCCATGAAAAAGTTTGATACATCTTTGATTGTTAAATCAAACCCTGTTTATTAACCAACATATGTTTGATATATGTCTGTCTCTAGATGCCTGGTTCTCATTACTTCAGATATTTAACTTGAATGATCGGTCAATTCCCATGAATGATTTAAAGAATTTGATATAAGCTGAAATACGTTAAATGCCTAATTTTAAGCATAGATAATTGAGTGACCCACTTCCTTTCTGCTTAAGATGTTCAAAGAGGCTTAATTTCAGTTTCTGATGGATGTGTTGCTGTTTTATCCAAGTCTCTTAATCCCAACCTTATATAAACCCCACATTGGTGTATTCTTAAGCAGAAGAGTGAGCCAGGAGTGTGTGTACTCAGAGCGTGAATGTCATTTGGCAGCCTGAAAATTTTGAATCAGACTTACTTAGTAGTGATGTTCCTTAGGCCTGAAGGGGATACAGCATCCTGCAGAAGGGTGAAGAAGGAATATTCCTAGCACAGGGTCTGGTAGAGAGTGATGGAGTTGCTAGATAAGGAAGTTGCTCTACTACTCGAGGCCATTCAGGTCTGTATTTCAGTGTGGCAGTTCCCAGGCTCTAATCCTCTCAGCTCCCATCTGAATTGCTTTACAACTCAGTGGTTCTGTGCACAGATGGATTTTTTTACAAGTATCTGAAAGAATTAACCTTTCGGTGGTGCTGGTGAAGAGCAGTAGTACTGTGAAACTTGTCTTAAAGAATATTACATTCTCTCCACACCAGCTCCCAAACTATGTAAGCCCAAGATCCCAGAAGGGTCCAGAATTTCCCAGCGTGCGAAGCGCTTTCCATCTTGGATTTCAGTTCACCCACTCTAGAAATAAAGGCCAAATGCTAAGATTTTAAAGGGATTTGACTTGTACAGACAGAATCGGGTGATGTATAATAGTCTGTTACTGCTTTCCAGTTCTAAAGATAGTGATTCTTGAGCTTTGACAGAAATAACTTTGGAGCACATATGTAACTAGCATCAATCTAGTGTGGCTCAGTGCGTTTTATAGGATTTATACATGTTGCCTTATTGGAAGTTATGCCATCCAGTATGTGGCTTACCCAAATGAGTTCTTCTATGAACATCAGAGCCCAGTATTATGGACCCTGTAAATCCAATGGATTTACATCCCACATCACTAAATTCCTTCTGCCCTTATCTTGTGTTTCCTTTCGCTTTCCCTGCTGCTTAGTCTCTGGTCCCTTTGCTATGCTGCCAGGTATCCCCACATCTTTTCAACTTGCTGGGCTGAACATAATTCTGCAGAATTAATACAATTGGTAACTACAGGTGTAAAGTAAATGATAGTATAAATATGCATCTTTAAAAAAAATTAAAATCATGCAAAAGCCAAACTGAAATACACTTTAAATTTTTTATGGGTTTTCAGCTGCCTTTTCTCCACAAACTTCAAATGGGAAATACACTTTAAATTTTTTATGGGTTTCCAGTTGCCTTTTCCCCACAAACTTCAAATGGATTGCAGTGCATCCAGATCTTAAATTATAGTGGCTCTGAGTAAACGAATCAGTGTTCTGAAAGATATTGGAAAACTAAGTAGCACATAGATCTCTCCAGCACCTAACAGCAATGTCTGACGTAAAGAAAATATTTATCTGCTCACTGGAGGTGGTATTAAAGCACATAACTTCCCTTCCTTTATTGGAAGGAAAGAGGAAGCTTTGATATAAAAGTGCTGATACTTTTTTCAGCCTTGGTAAATTTTTACAATTTTTTTGTGAACATGAATATAGCCATAAAACAATGGAAGCTTACACTGTATCTTAAGTTTGTATACTCTCTCAGCTTCAAGTAATATTCCCTCTAGTATTCTTCAGAAAGTTCACTTGGGTTTCTTGTGCGTGAGCACTTTTCCTATCTGTTTTACAGTAGATTGTTTGATCACTGAGATTTTTTTTGTCCACCATGACTAAAATCATGTAGGGTTTTTTTCTTCCCTGTCTAAGACAATTCATTTCACGTTTGAACCAAGACACCATTCTTTTTCAAAGGCAGTAGATACTAGCAATGTCAGTTAAGACTAGAGGAGCAGGAAGAACGAGATCAGTTGAATAATATCAGGAATAAATTTGGTCACAGAGTTTTATAACAGGAAAAAAAACCCCAAACAACCAAAAGACATTATCTTTATATGGAAAGGTTCTTTACTACCACTACATTAAGAAAATATTGCTTTATTCTTGTGTTCTCTCTTCTTCCCTTAAGGCTTTGTGATTATAATTTTATTCTCTGACACCTAAATTTAGTTTTGAATCAAGTACAGTAGCTCAATAGAACACCACACATTAAGATCCACATTGAATTTCACATGACAGGCTTTACATTTGCTGAAGGCTTGGGGGCTATAGTTTTAACAGTCATCTCACATTTTGGTTGAACGCAGTTTGATGCACGTCTATGAAATTTGTGTTTTGCTCACACAGGGGATGATTCAAGTCTACAGCTGTCGCAAACAGTATGCAGGACCTAATTCATGAATAAGCTGTCAGTTACTATGATCTCAAAATAAAAACAAATTAGATTAAAAAATAGAAATTGGCATGAAACATAAGATGGGAGGTTTTTAAAAAAAATTTAATCACATTAGTATAAATTTGGACAGAGATTCACCTTCAAAATTAGAACACCTACCCTGTCTTAACTTGTATTATTGCAATTGGATCACACCTCACCTATGAATGTAGAATTATGTACATTAATAGTATTGTTGGCTCTTAAAATTACAGTAACTCATCTACAATATTGTGAAAATAACTACAATGGTACGAACACGTGTTCACCTTATCATTCTGTTGTCCCAGTGTTTGTCATCAATCTGCCATGTAAGAAAGTTACCCATTCTTAGCTGAGATAAGATTTCCTCAAGAACTTCAGAAGAAACCCAACAAACCTGTCTGAACATGTCTGACATTATCTCCCAAGGCTTGGATAGAAACATCAGTCACTCAACATACTTTATAGAAGAACTTTATTGTTTCACCTTTCTGTGTGAGGTTCTCTGCCCATTTGGCCATGATACATATTATGCATCTATTTAGATAAGTTTACTGACATAACATTTCAGATGGTCAAGTGACATTTCCAGTCTTTTTCCAAGAGTGAAAATAAGCACGAAGTGCCTGTTGCTGTGGCATCCTGATGCACAAAAGTATTTTGAAAGTTATTATTTGATCCAATTCTACATGCTAATATCCAGACAGTAGAAAAATGATAGGTATTTTTTCAAATAAATATGAATAAGAGTTGGATATATATATGCATGCATAATATATAAATAATTAATCTAGTACTTGCTGAAAAGGAAGACCTGGTAATGATTTGATATAAAAAAATATTGTATTGGATTAGACACTCATTATTTTTACTGAGGTAAATAAACTATGGAGAATACCAGAAGCAGCATATTTATTTAGTATTAGTATTCTTGATTGTGCATTTTGTAGCTTTCTTATTGGAAAGTTGTTCCCTAAAAGACCACTTTGTTCATCTGATCTTGTATACTCATTTACACTTGCGCTTTTCTGTGATGGGACTTTTGGCCTCTTGTGTGAATGTCATTATGGTTTATTCCTAAATCTTAATTACTAACCTAGATTCAGAGCATCAACATGAATACAGTTCCCCCATTTTCCTTCTTTATTTTTGTGTTACCTGAATAAAAATCTCTACCCTTAGCTCACACTTCGAGATCACACTTTCCCTAAAAGTTTCTTCAGCCAGAGAATCAGAGGCACAAAGGTGGCTAATCATTGCAGGAACATACCTTTCTCTTTTGTGCTCAGAGTTTGTTTGACATCCCAGTGGAACTAAAAGTATGCATGTGGTAACATGCATGCTTAGGTTGCTGCTGGCTCAAATCTCAAGGGATGTATGTGCCCCAGTTTATACCAACTGTTGGGGAAGAACAGTTAAATACTAATCTGATAATTATTAGTGCAGCATAAGAATTATAGTGTAAGATCATCTGGCTGGTAGAAACAGGTGCAGTTCATAATAATTTTTTTGTATGGGAAAGCTCCATCTGTATCCCTTCCTGAATATCACGTGTTGTACAGGGATTATTGCGTGGCACAGTTATTTAAAATCATAAATTACTGCATTTTAAATTTAACTAAATTTGAACGAGCTTGCCTGTTTCAGAACTGAATATTTCCATGCCCCATGTGACATACATGTCATCACATGATACCAGCATACTATTTGTTGCAGACCACTAGCTGCATGTCTTGAGACATCCATGAAACAAGAACTTGGGTAAATGGAATATCATTCCTACAAATAAAACCAAGGAATTGTTTCAGACAATTAAAGCTGCACCACACTGTAGTTGATTGGTATATGCAGCTTCACTCCCAGTTCAATTGTCTCTGTGTACAGATCACTCAAGTGCTCTTATCTAGTTTTCTCCAAGCTTGTTCTGACAAGTTTGAATAGTGGTGGTTTGTTCTGAGGCAGTCAGTCCTTCTAACAATGAAAAGAATTAATCTTCTGTCAGTGCATAGCAAGTGCAACAAAGGCTCCGTTCTGCACAGCCTGATTTGGTGGCTGTTTTTGAGCAGAACTGATGACTACATATTCAAATTGTGAAAATTTAACACTGCTAGCGTGGCTGGAGCTTCATTTTTTTTCTCATGTGCTTGGTGCCAAATAAGCTCACAGTTTAAGTTGTTGCTATTTTAGAAAGCTCATTTTTTAATCATAGTTGTTCCATTTCAAAAACTATATGCCTTACTTTATGGATATACATAGTCATACTTGGTTTTATTTGGCATTTAGGGGAAATGTCATACCATTTTCTGAAATGTCTTGAAATATTTAGCAAACACTTCTGATCATAGTTTACTCTTAATTCTCAAAACCTTTCTAATTTGCATTTTTGTATTCAAAGAGAGAATTGCAGAGAAGTGGCAGTTGACTATAGTAATAGTTACTGATATTTATTTTTGTTTATTCTATTTTAATCAGCTTTAGCTTAATACTTATTTACCTTTCTTTTAAGTTCCATGGATAAGTATTTTATATCTAGATAGAAATTATAGCTTTTAATTCTTTAGGTTCCTATTTTCATACTGATGTGTTCCTACCGCAGAAATTGACCCTACCTCACTTTTTTAATGTAAATATTGAGTGATTTTACTTATAGATGTATGAAATTTTCCCTGTCCCTGGAAGTCCCCAGCCCTTCTTAAAGATCTTAGTATAGCTCATGAAAGAGCTATTACCTATAGCAATCACGTAAAGATGTACAAAGTGAAGAGATATGAAATACAATGTGAATCTTTAGTTGCATCTAACCTGTCAAATTTAGGCTGACATAGACCAACCTTTAGAAGTAATTTGTGAATGTAAACCACCAAGAGACCTGAATAGGTAGATGTAAGCCTAAACTCATAATTGTAGGTATAGAGCAGATTCCAGGTAGAGGATGATATGCTTGCAGTTAGGATAACACTTTTAGTTTATTTTTGGAGGTTTTTTTTTTAATGAAATTGGTTTGGGAGTCAGAAGATACATCTGTGTTCACATTCTCCAGAATTTTGTCTCAACTTTGTAGTTGGTGTCAGTGATTCAGCCGTGATGACAGTGAGCTGATATTGAAAGGTGGACAAGGACTATTTGGTTTCCCTTCTCACTTCTAGAAAATATCATTTGTGGTCTCTAATGTCTATGAGAGATCTCTGATGCTAATGAGAGAGTGTGCTGTAGTTAGCTTTGCACCAGCAAACATTTATTAATTTCAAATACAATCTTTGTTCTGTTACTGTAGTTGTTGTCCCCAGGAAGGTCTATTTAAGACAAGTTCTCAAATGCAGAACATTAGATTTCTTCTAGTTTATTCCAGATTGACTTGAAAAATAAAAATGACGTTGGAATGTCTCCAAAGTCCTCAGTACATCACAAAATAATAAAAATAAAAATGCATGCAGATCTCATGAACAGCATTATATCCAAGTTTTTTTTCTTCTAGAATCAATAGTTCAGTTGATTAAGTGGATTTGATGCTAATTGTCTCCTCTGGTGAATGGACTAAATTAATCACTCTGAGCTATTGCTTTCAGTATCTGCTTCTAAGAACTTTTGAACTTTTTGAACTTAGAACTTCTTTGAAGCTTTGTAACCTTTCTGACTAAGAGAATTAGAAACTTCTTGTCTTTAACTGAAGTTTCAATTTTGGATCACCTAAAGCTTTTCTATGGACCAGCTCCGTTTTACTTTGACTTTGATGCGATATGTAAGTTACAGCTAGATGTGGAATTGGTACTTCCATGGTAGGAGGAATCCTTAAAATATGAAGGTCCCTAGAGGTTGTAATAGGCCCCTTGTTCCACCCGTTCTGTGGAGGCTCTAAAAGCAGTGCTAATATAGACAGAGAAATATTCCCCTGTGAAAAGCAGTCATCTTTTTTTTTCTAGTATTGAACAAAGAACTTCATTAGGACATGGAAAATGACATCACATCAACTCTGCTCCTTTTTTGTTAAACTTCTTCCTAAGAGAGATTTCTGCTTAAACATTCATTCTTCTCTCCTATGAAGTTGCATGCACAGTCAAGTAGGACTTTGTAAGCTTAGCAACCTCAGTGTGAGTCCAGATGCAGGTACAAAGGTGCAAAGATCCCTTCCAACCTGACCCATTCTGTGATAATGGACCTATGTTGGCAGTGTGTTTCTCTTGAAGTAGGTGTACACCTAGATGAGAGTCCTTATTTCTGATGTATAAATGATGAAAACATACTGTAAGTAGTAGAAAGTGTTATGAAATGAAAAAATGCAGTCCTTTTGTTCTTCAGCCATGATAATTGCTGTAATGTAGTCCTGGGACTTGATTTTTTTTTTTTCTTTTCCCTGACTAACACTATTTAGAATAAACTGAACTGAAACATTTGACCTATCTTGCTCCCCTACTTTGCCAGATAGCACAGCCACCAAGGGGAAGTTAAATTTGAGAGAGATGATGGAATTACTCAACCACTTACAAGGCTGTTAGACACAGTGGTTGCAAGGTTTTATGATGTATTTTATTTGAGCTAGAGTTTATATGCAATCTGACAAAGTATAAAAAGTGAGAACACAAATATTTAGATAAATATGTTTAATAATACTCTTGTGCAATGTAAGCATATCATATGACCATGCTTTTAATTTAAGTGACCATTGCAAATTCCCCAATCCTATATTCTACTCCTCATTTAAAAAGGCATCTGTCATTTTCATCTTGCTATAAAATCCATGCTTCCCAAGCATTCTTCTATCCTGCAAGCATAGTTCATATGTGTTGACTGGTTAAGGAATGACATGCAGCAGGATGCATGATGTTTCAGTTAAATAATACGAGCATTTTAATTATCTACAGGGAAAGTCTGAACTATGGAGTGTGCATCTGCTAACATTTCATCTTGTTTTCCTATTTGTTTCTTTCATTTTTCTTAGCATTTAATTGATTCTTGCATTTTCTTTTAATAAGAAACTTACTGAAATTTGGTTGCAGCAAGTTGATTGTTTTTAATATGGAAAATATTTTTTTAATGGAATAGAAATTGTATGATGAAAATTCAGACTCTTTCTTTTGTGGTTGTGGCTAAGACATTTGATTTCAATAAGGCAAACTTCACAGTTATTTTTCAAATGCAGGCCAATTCCTGGTCATATTTTTAATTGCAGTGTTTGTAGTAGACAATTTATGTAGGCTGCCTTGCTTTGTTCCTCCGTTTAGAACAGTAATGTAAGAACAGATACTTGAAGGAAGTCTCTAGCCAAGAATAAGATCTATTGTCTTTTCAGCTCTCATATAAGTTTTTATCCATTCCAGAAACACTTGGTTGGCTCCCAAAGAAGCAATGACCTGTCTGAATGGGTCTGTTTCTGGTGATATTTGGGGCCTCTCAGGGACACAAGCAAATATAAAAAACTTCTTGTTATGCCTATTTATAGCCCACAAGCTGTTGCAGAGGGCTGTCCTATTCTTTGGCAATGTCAATGGCCATAGCATAGGCTCAGTCACCAAAGGAGGAAGGCAGGGAGCTGTCTCAGTCCCAGCAGGACAGCTGTTGGATGAGGTTAACATAAACTAGTTTTATTGGAAAAACTAGTAAACTGGTTAGCTTAAACTAATTTTCCCCAAGAAGTGAGGAAACACACCCTAAGAGACAGAGATCATGATGATGTGGAGTGATAGTATTTCTTCTGTCTTGCTATCTAACTCAAAAAGCCAAGTGCTCCTTATACTCTGAGAGCTTAACTGACTACCTGCTGCTGCCTGTATCACCAGCACTTCCTACCTGTGTGCTTGGATTACACCAATAGCCACATGTGCTGCAGTGCTGGGAGGAGCTTTACCGTACACGATGGAGCATCTTGAGTCCTGTGCAACTGCACAGTAAACCAAATTGCTCATTGGTTATAGATACCTCTGGAAATGTTTCAATTTACACTGTGTTTGTTATGGGAATTGCCCAAGAAATTACACTGAGGCACAACTGTGTATGCATAGGCACAGGATTTAGCTTCAGGGTCTTAATAGGGCTCTACTTCCAACAATCCTCCTTGAAGCACACAGGAATTTTCCTTCCTGCAATGGCTGCAGAAATAACCTACTGTCATCATCCCCTCTACCAGAAGAGAAGCCTCTGTATGTCCACACTATAATTTATATCTTTTTCCTGCTCTGCCTGCCTATTTTTGTCTTCTATATGGTAGTGATATCAAGGTGATATCTGATTTTCCATTCAAGCAACAGCTCTGGGCATATCAGCCCTCCCTAAAACACCACCTCTGACAACTGATCTCAAATGCTCTGGCATGGTGACCAGGGCTGGGCAAGTCTGAGCCCCCATACCTTCTTTCTTCCTTACAGTGGAGACAAAAACACATGAACCTCTCTGCATATCAGCTCATGTTTTGCCTGACTTCAGTCCTACTCCTGCTGATATTTTTATCAGCTCAATGGATACTTTATATAAGCCTAACTGATGCTTCAGTCCTTATACAATATTGCAGTAAAAAGCAGGTTGTTGACTCTGATTGTACAGAGATAAAGGAGATATTGCTATTCAAGCTATGCATAACCTTTTTATTCTGTTTGTGACTTAGAGATATTGGCTCTTTAAAAAACATGGCTTTAATTTTGACTTAAAGAAAAGGGACCAGTGTGGCAAAGCTTACCTTTTTTTTCTAAATGAGAGGTGAGAAAGCCTTTTGATTGCTTTGTTTTGGAGGAGAGTCTTGATACTTTGAGTCCATGACTGGCCAACAGGACACAGAACAGGAGGGATAGCTTTCACCAGTGTATCTGTTGGCAGTTTGAGTGCATGTTTGCTTAAACTGTAATAAAACACGTCTAACCTCAAGAGAGTTCATGTTAAAGGTTGGAAATTATACAGATTTTTGACAAAAGATTCCATATTTTGAAAATTCATGCAGAAAACTGTATTGGAAACTTTACATGGGCAGATTCCCTGAACATTATTTATCTATATTTGTTTGGATGATGTTGACAATAAGATAATATGATATCTGGTGACTTCATCTATGCTTTGGGAATGCACATTCCTTGGATAGATTTCTGTCTGTTGTATGCATTTTTCTTATTACATGCTGTCATCACAAAATCCTGTACTGATACATCTTGTTCAGACATCAGAGTTGCAGGAACTCTGTGGCTTCACCTCTGGTTTCATGTTGTTAATCGAATTTATAGCTTTGGGACCCTGATATAAACATATCAGCAGAATTTTAGAAGAAACGTTGAACTCTTAGGTGATTTTGTTGCCCTTTAGTGAATACAGCAAATTAAAATCCAAAGGTGGCTAAGAATGAATACAACCAATTAAATCCAAAGGCCCTGAAGACCTGTTAGCTAGTGCTGATGGTACAAAGCTCACACCATTGGTACTCAACATATAGGAGTGTCCTGGGGCATAGTAAGGAGCTACAGGCAATGTTTGGGGGTGGCAGATACTCAGCCATTTGAAATGAAAGGTGTTCACCTACAGAGAAGGAGAAAAAAAGTGAGACTTCTGATACATCCTTAGTTCCCATGTATTTTATACATAATTATATGTTGGATGTATCTGGATGATATACAAGATGACTAAAAATAAGGAGTAAAAAAAAATAAAATCTGCAATTACAGTATTTATAAAGGGTTTGAAATACTGTTAGTGCTGAAAAGGTGGCATTTGCAGAAGATTCAGTGATTTAGTGGTTTTCTTTATAAAGCCTCTTATTGAGCATCAGCTGCAATCTGGTTCCTACAATGGAAATATTTTAGTATAAACTATAATTATTTTGTTTGTCAGATAAATTTGAGATTTACTGAAATATATTTGTTTGGAATAGCACTGTTAAGTTACACTTGGACAACAGGAAATATTTAGACAGCACCTTTGAATGAAAAACTTGTTAATTTGTGTGTGTTTATTATTAGATACCTCATGTTTTACACACAATAATGACAGAGTTAATTTTTCATACAAATGCAAAAAAAAAAAAAGAAAAAATTGTTCCCTTTCATGCTAAATCTATTTAATGATAGTTTTTTCTTATTATTCTTACAGCCCCTTAAGCAAATCAGGCTGGGATTCTGTCTGGTGTGCATTTGTTTGTATTTAAGACATTAACCTGTCTAAGAAGTGACTGTGATAGAGGATCATATTTCAAAACTATGAATGTATTCCAGCCTTGTGAATCAAAGACCTTCTGACAGAGCTTTTACTTGTCAAAATAAAATATGTATTTTAACATTTCTATCTGCATACTCTGAAGTATATCCTCTTCCAACCCATATTTAAAATGTCAATTGCCTAACCCAAATTGAGAACATCCATATAAGAAAAGACTTTGTCTACGTGTTTGGAATTGTTATGTCATTTTTACCTCAAAAAGGCATAAGTTGAAAGGAGGACTTAACAGCTTCACTTTAGTGTTGGTATTAAAACCCACAAGTATTTATTAAATAGTGAAACTTTGCTAATTCTTTTATTTTAACTGTGGCAAACTTTACTTCTGTGGCAAATTCTTGTTTTATCTATCAGCATTGCACTTCTCTCCTGTTTAGGGTTTTGTGTGAGCACATTGTACAGATAAATTTAGCAGAGTGATCACGTCACAGATAGCCACAGAGCTATGCCATGATGCATTGGTTTCCAAAGACTTTATGAAACAACATTATGTCTGCAAATTTCCTCCATTCCAAAAGATTGTTTTAACCAAATGACTCCTATTTTCTTGCATTAGTGTATTTCAGGGTCTCTTTGACTGGAGACCTTGGAGGAGATTTATCCCTTCTAAAGAAATATTCTGGTGTCTTTTCCTTCAGAAGCCCACAGAGATGCACACAGCAAACCAAGCAGGGAGTCGTAAGAGAAAATTTAGAGCATTTGCCATTAAACACCAACGGCATTTAGTGTTCATTTCAGCCAACCTGCAAATCTCACTCATTTGGCTAAACAGTATAAGCAAATTTTGCAACAACAGCACTGGTGAGGACCCTTTTAGGTAAAGAGAAAGGTCTTTAAAATCCTAAAACACCTTGCTAGCACTTGAATAGAGAGGAATCAGATCGTTTCTTCTCTGTATAAAACTTATCTTTTTACTAGCCTGAGAGTATTTTTCTTGTTTGTCGAAACGACAGCAGTCAGGTCAGCTCTCCGTAACATGACAAAGCACAAAGGGATATACAGTCTTTGCTCAGAAAGCTGGCAATAGGCAGCATCAGACAGGAATTAGAGTCTTCCCCTGCACAGGGGAGCTGGAGCTAAGGGGGGGATGTTAGCCAGATCAGTATCTTCTCCCCCACCGAACGCTGACAGCGAGGCTGCCGCAGAGAGCCTCGAGGGCGGCGCTTGGGCCAGGCACGCTTCCAGCACTCCAAAGAATATTTTGTGTCAGGATAACATGTTTTGTTTATTTGCCAAAGAATATATTTGATCAAAGATCTCAGGGCTTATCTGTCTCCATATTCTTGTCATTGATTATACGATGTCTGTATTTTCTAGGTCACTTCCATATTATGCTTATATATGAGCATGTCAAAGAAATGTATTCGCTAATGTATGTTTAATGCGAATGCATCTGAACTATTATTCAAACAATGAATATTTCTTACTCCTTATTATGTTCCACTCAACTCCATTTGAAAATTAACATTTTTTTTATAGATTTTTATCGTAATTGCGAATAATATCAGCAGATATAATAGGTTTAAAAAACAGTAACATTTACAGTTGAGCCTTATACTCTGATGCATGTTTTTCACTAATTAACCCATTTTAGTTGTTTTGTGTCCCAAGACACTCTGTATTCATCATTTATATGCTCTATTTAACTCTTTTCAGGCAGAAGACAATATGAATATATACAAGCAAGCTCCTGCATATGTTACCCTAGTGAATTGCTCATTCTTTGATGAATGTGCTAGCTGGAAAGTGATTATTGTAGCTGAATAGAAAATTCTTGTTCTCTTGTTTGTTTTTGTTAGGTTTGCTGGTTTTTTTAAGAAAAAAAAAATGACATTTTTTTCCAGGACACAGTGTTCCTAAAAGTGACAGAATGACTCCATATGAAATAAAAAGTACACCTACTAAAATTCCCATCTTTTATAAAAAGAGATTTTCAAGATTGTCATAGGGCTAATATGTATGATACACTGAAATATTATAACACTCCTAAACAACAGACCCTGCACAAACATTGATGTTGCCTCTGTATTGTCTCCACAGAATCTCTGAATGCATTTACATATTTGGAAACCTGTTTTACCAAAAAATATTTGAATCTGAAATGTGTGATTCGTATCCCAAGAAACTGATTTGGTAAGTAGATGCTATTTTTTTGCATAATTCAGTAACATTAAATTGACAAATTTTAATTGGAATTATCTGGATGTTTTAAGCATATGTATACACATATATAGGATTTTTTGTTTTCACACCTGGAAAAGAGAATGCTACTGACATTTAGATCTATCATGGTAAATACAATGCTTACAATTTCTGGCAACTAATGTTTGCCCTAATTCTTTTTAAAGTGAATAACATTTTTAATGTTCAAGAGGTGTGAATGCCTTGTTCTCAAGAAACTGGTGTGCACATCCTTAATACAGATTTGAAAATCTCAGCCTGCCTAAGTAATGATACACAGTTTCACCTTGGATATGAAACACATTACTAAGTGAGTATACTCTGCCTTTAGCTTTTCCTTTTTATTGAGATGGCTGTGGTTGTTTTTTCGGACATGGGTTTCTTGTGGCTACTTCTGTGTTCTCTCAGTACTTAATGCATGACAGTTAGATAAGTCAGAAAAGGGGCAGAGGAAGAATTCATGGTGCTTGCAGAAACCACAGACTTATATGCTGCAACGTTTTGAAAAACATATTTTAAAAATCTCAAGTCATGCATGAGTAAACTCCATTCAGTCATGCACCATAAATACCTGTATGATCCACTCAGAGTGTAGAACATGTGCTGGTTGGTTTGTTTTTTGTTTTCAGTAACGTGAGATGTTACATAGTGCTTACAGTTCCACGATGGTTGTTAGCCTGACAGACATTTCCTGAAGTTGCTAGTATTAAATTTAGAGAAAATGCATATGCAGGATGATTGATTTGAGTATTAAGAAGTTTTACATGGAGGAGAATTTAATCAAGTGTAATAACTATGGACTGGTTTAGGCTGTATGGAAAACTGTGCTCACTCCTCTTTTCTTATACTGTATGAGGTGGAAATATTATGGTTATATCACTTACTGCACTGAAAAGGTGAGTTATAATTAGATTCCTGTTTCCATTAAAGCCTATCCTAAAGCTCTTGTTAGAAAGAACTAAACAGATGTACTTTACTAAAAGGGTAGCACAAGAAATCAAGTAAAATATGATTCAATGCCTATAAGCAGGTAAGTGAGAATCATAAAATGTCCTTATTCAAAAATATTTATTGAAAATGGATGTTTAGAGGGAATAACCCTGTGGCTGGAATGGAAATTCAGGCAATTCCCAAATCAAGCACAGGCAGGAAACTTCAAAAGAGACATTTGAGACTGGCTGAAAAAGAGTGAGAAAAGTTTCTGTTTGGAGCAATTATCTTCAAGGATTTTACCCCACATTTTATGAATGCATTGGTACCCAATGTAGCTTGGAGTCTTTCATTCAGTACTGCACACTTTTTGCTTCTGTACATGAATTCCATATTCTGAGGCACCATCATGCAGTTAGAGTGGTTTTAATATGCATTAAATTAATCTACATTAATTTTCTACATTTAGTAATCATCAATGAACTAATATCTATGTCTGCTTATTTTAAAGGAAAACTCTCTAATATAGCCAATAATATCAGATTAATCTGCAGTCTGAGCTTTGTGGTGCAAATTCTGGTAGGTTGGCTCTTTGGAAGAATTCAGCTTATTATTAGAAATAGGTAATTTATTCAAGTCACAGAATTAGGAGAAATTCTTTCCTCCTTTGTCTTTTCTCCCTTTTTCCTTTCACACACTTCATATTACCAAAGTGCATTTTTTTCAGCACTCAGGTTTTACCAGTATGTTAGAATGGGTTCATCTTGCTGAGATTTTGTTTTATTGTAATTGACAGTTCAGGGTAGTGCTTTCCCTTGAGTTTTGCAATTTTTTTCCTGTTGAAATGTTTACTACCGTGTTCTGATAATCTCTGCCTGTGAGAACAGAACAAAAAAAATAAAAGGAGGAGGGGTGACATCCTCATCTCAGAAACACTGCAAGGAGACCAAAGATCACAAGGACAGACACTGGAGTAAAAATTATTCAGAAGTGATTTGTGAGCAAATGCAAGAGCTGCTTTCCTTCCTGGTTAATATTAGCCATTAAATGTGTGAAAGTCAAGTCTTCCATTTGCCTGTGAGAGCTCAAAAGATTCATAAAGGGAACCATAATTCCTAAATGAGATTCATCATACAGATCAATAGCTTAGGTGAATTTTGTCTGTGTTTAAAGCTCAGCACAGCATTTCAGGCTGGATGACCACAAATAGGCATTTACCAGTTTAGCATTTATTAGTATTCAAGTTTCAAACTTTGGGCTTTGTGCAAAGCTAATTATACATTGCACTATGTTATACAACTTGCATAATTTTTGTTATGTTTTAACTGATTCAAAAGGAGAAATATATTGGGCATGGACAGATCAAATCATTTTGCCTGGGGAGGCATTCTCACAGTGTGATTTTTGAGAGTAGCAATTAGCTAGGTACAGTGAATACAACAGTAGTGGGAGATGGATGAAATGGACTGGCTGTTCCCCAGTGCTCCATAAGGTTTCCTTCCTTGGCCTCACTGTGTATGAGAGATTTGAGCCTTATGTAAAACTTGGTCTTATGCAAGGTCTTTGACTCTTCTGTGTGCACTGAAAGTCACTGGAGACGGCTGCAGGTATCCCTCTGCTTTTCTTTTTTCTTTAGTCAAAATATTTAGAGGCTAACAACTGAATTCCAAAGAAGTAGCAACTGCTGAGAGCATCCTTATTTCACACAGAGCATTCAGCATCTTTAAGAACTGATGCTTTCCTAGATGGATTTGGCATTGTCAGCTTGCTTTCACTGTTATTTTCTGACTGATTCATCTACATTTTTCCTCTAGTTGTCATTGGTGTCAAAAGAGAAATAAGACAACTGATTCAAAGGTCAGAGACATCATTTCAGATTTGATGAGTCAGTGACAATAGAGCTCAGGGAAGTAGCCCTTGGCAAGTTTAAAAGCAGTGACAGTTTTGACGGTGAAATGGTTACAGGCAGCTGTGAAGGAGGCTTATCCCCTCATAGAGAGAGAAATAACAAGCTAAAAGTTCTATTGATGATACATGCAAAAGATTAGTTAGGGACAAGTCTGGTCCCTGGTTTTCACACCCTGAAAAGTGACGAAGGTTTGAATATTACAGCTGCTCTGACATGAATAGGTGGTGCTCACCAGCAGGTGGTAGGAAGCAGATCCCCCTAGGTTTGAATCTCACCCCTTTTATGATGCAAAAGGATAGACCCTGTCCCAAACATATCCCTTCTTTTGCCCAAACATATCCCTAGTGCAAGTTGTCCTGTAAAACTGAAAGACAATCTTCTACTTATATGGCACCTGTAAATTTTTTTTCACCTGAAGTGAGGAAGAAACCAGAGTAACAGTGAAGTGTAAACTTCTGTTAATAAGAACGGGGCATTTAAATGATGAGACCACTATTAATTGCCCTCCTCCTCCGACTCAAGGTACATTTGAAAATGATAGTAATGAGCTGGATTAAGTCACACAACTTTTCCTGTTATGAGTCCTCAGCTGGCAAGACTTTGTGCCCTGCCCCACACCCTGGCCCCTCCATTCATCATTCAATCACTGGAAAAAAATAGAGGAAGAATCAACATAAAAATGCATTTCTTACAGGGGAAACTGCTGATTCTGTGACCTGCTTTGATATGCAGTAGCATTTCACCAAGAATGTCCATATCAAGTTTATTTCCTGTTGACTCAAATATAGAGTTTAAACCAGAGAGGGAATCTTTGATAATATTAATAAAACTTTCCAGCTTTATGCTTTGATTCTTGCCTAGAGTAGGAAGCTGGTCGCAGAAAAAGTAGGTCACTGAAATAATTACTGTACTGAAAATAATATAGCCTGACAGTTCTGGGGTTGAGCTACTGTATGTCCATTGGGCTGCAGCAGATTTGGAGCATGTGTATTAACATAAAGATGGAAGTCTCTAACACATTAATTGTGTACTTGTGTGTAAGCTCATATAAGAGGTGCTTTCTTGTCAGCTAGATGACATCTATTTTCACTTTAAAATATACCTGCCAACTATGTTCATTAAAAAAGTAAGATAGTCTATAATTGATCATGAAAGTACTATATTTTTATTTTATCAGCCTCTGTGTGTACGTATTCCTTTTCTGGTGATATTTGCTCCTGTTGCCCAGATTTATACAGTTATTTATCACTTACTTCTTCTAATTTGTGCATAGACTTTTAAAATGGGTTTCTTCTATTAGAAACATTGCAATTCACTTACCTAAGAGATGTTTCCATTCAGTACAAAAAGAAACCAAAACAATAAAGGTGAGGGAAGGTAGAGATAGGGATGCAATGGACAGCTGAAGTTTGGAGTCTTTGTTGTGTTAATTCTCAATCTTTGCCTTATCTTACATACATGGTGTATCACAGGAGAAATATTTGATTGTGAAAGGTGTGTTTTCCTGCATTTTGTGATCTCATGTCAAATATTTGCCATATAAAAAAAATTGTGGCTCAAAGTAATGTTTTAAACCTACTAGCAAACATACTCCTTTCTAAATCATTTACATAGAGCAAAGTAAAGGTAGGAATAAGGTTATGCCTTCCAGTAAAGATGCATAAATCAACAGGAGAAAAAGTGTCTACAAAAGACAGGAACGAGTTCCAAATCATAGGTTTTACTGAGGACAATATTAGGAAAATAAAATATGATTGTAGTTTTAGAGACAATACTACTGCATTTTATGTTTCACAATTCTATTTTTAGACAGCCAAAAGCTCTAGTGTGTTAAAAAGCCGTTCCTCATGAATTATACATTTGTTCTTTTTCATTTGGCTACAGTGACTTTGTCATATGAGTCCTCAAGATACTGAAGATGTATGTATGGTATGTCGAGATTTTCTGTTGGCAGTATGTGCACTTGTCTGTTCGTGCTTTTTGACTTGTTTTGTATATTTATATGTTAACTAGATTATACACTTCCTTTGTGACAGTGATTTTTTTTTAGGGTTTTTTTTAGTCTGGTATTTTCAGATAGATCTAGTGCATTCCTTCTGCCTAGATTTTTTTTAAATGAAGAGTATAGGAAGGTAGGAATCAAATTTTAAACATATCCCCTTTAATTTTTAAGGACTGGTAGGACAAAAGTGCTCTCCAGTTAACCTTCTGGCTGCCCTTGCACCTTACAGAGAGACCACTCAGTTCTTTGTCAGTGTTGGACTAAACCTCTTGAGCAGATCATGTTGTGAAATATTTTAAGCAACCATCTTAATTCCAACTTTCATGAAAAGAATACAGCCTGCTTATGCCTGTTGGGCAGAATTTATTTTCCACTTGGTGTTTTATTTTTGAGATTGTGTTACCAAAGCTGTACATCATTTTCATGGTATGAAGATGTGCACTGTAACCCTCAGCTGTTCACCAGCAAGTCAGTACTTTCTCCTGCCAGTCAAAAAAACCCCAGCAAACTGCCCAGCATGCTAATGAGACATTTGGTGTATTAAAAAAACAAAGGCAGAGGCAAATAATGTCCAAAGCTGTATTTGTAATCTATTTCTCATTATGGTGTATTTACTTGGTGGCATAATTTACCTTGAAAGGATGGCTCTGCAGTGCTCCACAACATAATCTAGGGTCTGGGCTTCATTTTGCATCTTACCAGGGATGACTTGTGTCACATTCGGTCAGTAATGTAGTTTCTCTGTCTTCTCCATCTGTAAAATGAACATAAATGTCCTATTTCACTAAAATATTCTCAAGGAAAATAGATCATCCTTTGTGAAACATTCAGAGCCCTCCTCATGGAATTCAGATAAGAATCTGAGATCAATGAATTGCATAAAACAGGATATTTTCTGTCATTGAGAGGACAAATGAACACACTTGTTTATCATTTTCCATAATAACATTTACTTTAGTCTTGGAGGAAAGGCACCATCTCGCTTGAAGTGCTTCCCCTGACCTCTGCTTCCTTTTCTCCTTAGTTATTTCCATCATTTCAGATGCCAAAGATTCCTTTTCACAGTCCCTTGTCATCTCTAACCCTGAGTATTTTGCCTCTGCCCCTCTCTGCCCCGGAAAAGCTAAAAATTAGAAATAAAGTAGATTTTTTGCTTTCCAAAAGCTCAATTCCCTTCTCAGTGAAACTCCTCTTAAACTGGAGTTTTTCTGTTTTGGCTGTTTGTGTTTTATTTTTGTTGGGGTTTGTTTTAATTTTTTTGGTTGTGGGTTTTGTTGTTTTATTTTGTTAGTTGTTTGGTGGATAAGTTTAAATCATATGAGCATGTGTGGAATGAATAATATTCAATAAAATGAGTGAGTAGAAATTAATGGCATATGAGCATGTGTGGAATGAATAATAATAAAATGAGTGAGTAGAAATTAATGATCTCTTAGCTGATGGAGAGATTTAACCCATGTTACAGTAGTTCTGCTTTTCTTCTGTTGAAACACCTCTCTGATTCATTGTGATTGTGAAAACTCAGGAGCTGCAAATGAGTATTATTTTGACACGTTTATCTTTACTTCCTTCTTTTCTAATTCAGTGGTTATTTTAAGTAACTAGTCTTTTCTTGCATACTTTTGTTTGAAGTCATATTTGCCATATTGCTGAAATCTGGAGTAGAATTGCTTTGGATTTTGCATGAGCTTTAGAAGGAAAACCAGCTAAAGTGGAGAGCAGCTGTTTCCCTGCTGCTTGGCTACAGAGAGCAGTGTTAAGTGGGAAGCTACAGGTTATCCCTTCACTCCAGGACAGGGAACTCTCATGCACGTGTGAGTCACAGGAACAGAAATTGCTGTATTCCTCTTTCTGGCCCTAAACATCATGGGGGTTGCACCCCAGCTTGAGTTAAGGATGCAAAATTAAGCATAATATTGCCAAGTACAGCTGTTACCTGCATGCAAACACCAGTACAGCGTGTACCACAGAGCCTGTGGGATGTGGGAGAAGGACTTTACACCTTCTCCAGCCTCACAGATCCCAAAGGACTACTAAAATTACATTGCTGCTACTGTTACTAGAAATAAACTTTATAAATTTCATACCCCAGGAGAATAAATGTAAAAGAACAAATGACTCAAGGAAATGGGTAGAAGTTCTTGCAGATTCTTACTGAAAAAATTAAAATTATGAAGGTCACAGTTTCCTAACGTTATATCTCTCTCTTTATTTTCTTTATTATAAACAGAGGATGGGGTAAAAAGTGTTCAGATGCTCACAGAAGTTTTAAAATGACAAAAGTTCTTTAATAATAAAAAAAAAAGATAACAGAGCAAAGTATAATGATATTTGAGAACATACTTGTGGCCATAGCCTGTGTAAATATAGGAATTAACATAGGAAGTTTCCATGCTCTATGTCAATGACATTCTTGCACTGCAGAGTTCGTAAAAATAAATAATAATTTTGCCTCTTTCAAATCATCAGCATTGTATGGCATGCGTTTATACTACATAGTTCAAGTTTTGACTTCTTGCTTTGACTTTTAAAACAATGTTATCTTTTTTCATTTTTTCAGATGTGCTTATGCTGTAGAATTTCCCTTAAACCAAAATTTTGAGTGATAATGACTGCTGTGAACATGTACCACAGCTCAAATTTTACTTGACATACTATGTGTCTCCTTCTGTGTAGGACCTAAAACAGGGGAGAAAGGGGAAAAAATGTGCAAAAATAAGCTGAATGTGTCTTTTTATGTGTCAGTGGGAAACTGACCACATATCCTCCCAATGTGTGACAGGGTTGTGACAATGTAAAACTAAAGTCTTTTCTTTCTTACGTACTTTATTTTGAAATCAGGGTTGTGACAATGTAAAACTAAAGTATTTTCTTTCTTATGTGCTTTATTTTGAAAAACTTATAGTATCAACAAAAAGTTGATTTTTTAAAAAATCAGTCAGTCTAGTGTATTTTACCATTATAGTATCAACAAAAAGTTGATTTTTAAAAAAATCAGTCAATCTAGTGTATTTTACCCGTAACTGGGATGGGTTAGACATGAAAGCTAAGTGGTAAGTGGATAGCGCTAAGATAATTAAATAAATTAACTAGAGAGTATTTCTGCAGAGTGGGAGACAGAGCTTTGGAGACAGAAAAATCATGAATGCTACAATATACTACTTATATTTTTCATCTCAGCACCTATGATTTTGTTTTCTTCCAAGCCCTAACATTTGACACCATACTTGACTTTGTACACATTTATAGCATATTTTTAGCCAAAATAGAAAATGCTATATCTCCTTTTCACCACAAATTTGTGGAAGTCGAGGTCACATGGCTTTTATTATAGTGTTCAAACAGCAGTATCTGAAAACTCTTGCCAAAAAGCAAACTGTCCCCCAGGTCCATCCCTGAATTTGTCAAATGTTGACTGGTCTGTTTGCACCATTACCACTGTGGATCAAGGGTCAGCACAACAGCAGGAAGGAACCTGTCACTGGGAAATGGACTCGAAAGGGTAGAGAAGGTGAGGCTGTGTGGAGGGAGGTGAGTGGGACAAGTGTGCTGTGAGATGCTGCAGTGAGGGGGAGTGAAGCTAATCCTTCCTGATGTGGTGTCTGGGAGCTGAGGGAAGCCGTGGCCTCTCTGAGCAGGGAAGGGTTGCCCTCCCCCACCATGGTTTATGTGTGAAGCTGTCTGAAAACAGCCCTGAAAAAGAAAACAACCTGAGGGTTCTGTTCACGGAGGTGAGTGGGACAAGTGTGCTGTGAGATGCTGCAGTGAGGGGGAGTGAAGCTAATCCTTCCTGATGTGGTGTCTGGGAGCTGAGGGAAGCCGTGGCCTCTCTGAGCAGGGAAGGGTTGCCCTCCCCCACCATGGTTTATGTGTGAAGCTGTCTGAAAACAGCCCTGAAAAAGAAAACAACCTGAGGGTTCTGTTCACCCCTCCAGTTGTGTGAAGCTGTCTGAAAACAGCCCTGCAAAAGAAAACAACCTGAGGGGTTCTGTTCCCTCCAGTTATGTTTTTAAGTACCTATATTCCAACAGATCCACGAGAACTAGACACTTTGAGTTGCTTGAAACCCAGCCACGTTGCTGCTGAGTTTCCTACAGCTTTCCATCAGTCCAGCCACCAGACCTAGCATTTTCCAAAATTATATAGCTATCTGAATCATGTGGAACTTAGGTGGTTGCAGTAGTAAAGGAGCCATGTGGGAAGGCAGCAGCATGTTAACACTGAAGGAACACCTGCAATTTTCAGGATAGGCACAAAAGAGAAGAGCAGTCAGTTGGCTGTAGCAGCTGAGAAAGGCTGACAGTGCTGGTGTGTGTTGCTGCTTCCAACAAACAATACCCAGTGTAACAGCAGTTGCAAAGGTCATCCCCAATAGGTCATCTTTACACAGCTTAGAGTTGTTTACAGTTTAACTTAGTAGCTTGCACAGGTTTTAGTAGTTGGCTTGCTGCAGTAGACACAATACCACATTAATTCTCTTTACCTCTACAAGGCCCTTCTTGCTTTCAGTAAATAAACAGGACAATGAGACAGCAAAATTCCTCTTTTATTTTTTTTTTTTCACTTGGGCAAAGATGTCACAGAAAAATATCAAACCACTGAATGTGTTTTTCAAATCACTGAGAATGAGCTTTATAATACCTGCAGACTTGTACTGAATACAGCTTAAAGATAAAAATGAAGATAGCACAAGCTGAACATGGCATTTTAAAGTTAACTTTGAAAACAAAAAACAAGTTTGGCTGAACTTAGACTTTGTTTTCATTTAGTTTTACTTTGGAGGGACCTAAGAACATTTTTTTTTAATTATCATTGTAAAGAATTGAGTAAATACTGTGAAAAAAGCAGACACTAGTAATTTTAGAGTGCAGACTTGACTAAAGTGTTATGGCAATGTTCCTGCATGGGGCTTACAAGGAGGAGATGTGCTGTACCAGCCTGTTCTGGCAAGTGTGTATTCCTCTTCCCATCAGGGCAAGGAAGGGAGTAAATCCACCTCAGTGAGCTTCATGGGGAGTGAAGATGAAGGAAATGCCTATGAAGCCTTCATGTGCCCAAGCCAGAATTGTTTGTGTAGTGCAGAGTTGCTCTTAACCCTGCAATATGTTGGGACTGTGCAAAAATTGGCTGTCTGGCATGACAATCAAATAATCCAAGGCTCAAACAGCAACTTGCAGTTAGGCTTTCAAAGTAACAGGGAAGGTTTAGATGCTATCCGGAAACCCCTTTGAAAGTTTTCCTAACTAAAGTCTTTGTAAAAAAAAATTGACATCATTTAAAAGCAAAGCCGTTAAGAAGTGGGTCAGTTATTTAGGTAGCATCACTTATGTGATGTCCCAAATGCATTGAAGAGGTATTTTTTGTCACAGAGTTTCTGGAAAAAGAAATGCACAAGTCACTGGAGAAGATAAAGCTTTTTTTTTTTTTTGCTAATAAAGAAGGGAAATTAGGAGGGTGATTCACAAAAGAGTCTGAATACAGATTTCTAAGGTCATAGTAAATATAAAACTGCAGGATTCATTTACCAAGATACAAGGACATGGTTTCCTCTCATTTTATAAACATGTTATCTGTAATGCCAGCATGATTATTAGCTGAAAGTCAATGTTCTTTCCTTGACCGAAGATTGGATTAATGGCTGTCCTGGAGTGATCAGTGCATTGCATTCTGGCACATACTGAGAACAGCAAAATTCACTAACATTTAAAATAAAATTGAGATGCAGAAATGCAATACTTAGAATGGGCAGATTAGGTGGATGTTTACTACAGTATTTGTTGTTCTGTCCATCTGCTGGAAAATAATCAGCTGCATTAAATTTACAGCAGACATCTCTCCTCTCATTCTTTGCTGGCTTGCTGGCAATGTGGAAATAATTTATAGAACTATGGGTAGCATCTTTTATACTGAAATTATTTACCCATCTACTAGGACCTTAGGGAAAATCACAAAAATGGAGGACACAGAAATAAACTAAATTAAGTAAATAACAGACTAGGTATGTATTGCATAAGATACATACAGTTATATTTATATTCCAGAAAAGGCTCAGGTTAGTCCTCATTGCTTTAAGTAGTAAGAGGAAAATATGACAACACTTGAAATAAAGAATTTTCTGTGACTGTACAGGACTAATTACCTCATTAACAAATAAAAAATAAACCAAAAATAAAAAAGAATGAGAGGAGTATGTGATTGAGACTCCTCAACAAAGAACAAGAGTGGGGTTTAGCATAGAGTATCTCAAATTTAGGTTATGACCAGCAGTACAGTTGCTAAAAGGTTCAGGCAGTGTGACTAAATGGACAGATTGAAAAGCTAATTTCCCTCTGGTTAGAGGAATGAGCAGTGGAGAGGATTGCTGTTGATGAGAGTCCAGCAGACAGGCACATCTCCTGCCCTGGCAGCAGCTCTGTGCCTCCTGGCTGGGGGTGTTCCCAGTAAGTGCAGGTGGTTCTCACCCTCCTGCAGGCATTGTGTGGGGAGAGCTGTGCAAATCCTGCCTGAACCAGGAATAAGGCTGATATTTTGTGTTTTGGAATCCTGGAGTTTTCTTTGCACCAAATCCTCTAGAATACACATGCTGGGGACAGTTGTGATGGCATTAACAGCAGGGTCTTGGTACATTTAGACATGTGAAATGACATAAAATGCTATGCCACAAGACACTAAGTTTGTGTCATGCAAATTAAGAGAGAGATGGGGACTGGAAATAGGGAATTATCTTTCTGAAAAATCTTTCAATGTTTCCTAGTTGGCTGGTTGCAGGTTTCTTGTGGAGTTTTTTTTCCAAAATAATATCCCTGACTCCTGAAACCCATGACAGAAGGGAGTGAAGATACGCTGTCTCTTAAACAGTTTTAAATAACAATATTAATAATATGAAAAAGCAACTCAGAGAAAAAAAAAAAAAGAGGACAAAAAGACAAACATTAATTTCCTCTTTCTTTCATCACTTTCCTGGAAGGTATTACATCAGCTTTTCTTCACCTCACTCTCACTTTAATACCTCTGCTGGAGTTAGGGCCTCAGAAATCAGCCTAAACTTGCAGGATGTGGAAGAAGGATGGTCACAAAAATGGCATTGGGACTCCATGTGTAGCCCAACTACATCCCCTATCAGCTGCTTAGCTGATGGAGTGATAGACTCTAGTGTGTAACCATGTGCCCCCAGGAACCAGGCACAGCTCGTGTTCATTAGGATCAGTCCCTCTGCCTGTGCGGGGCTGGTCAGCATCTGCTGCTGGGCCAGAATGAGGAGTTGCAGCTTCCTCTGAAGAGCCTCACAGTACAGCTTGTGTAGTCCATTGCATAAAATATTGTTAGTTCTGTAAAATCAATCAGAAAGCACAGTCAGGGTCCGAACTGGTTGAGAGACAATTTGATGCTTTTTTGAGGGAAGGAAGGATCTAAGGAGAGTTAAAAATGTTAGTTAAAAAAATGGGAAGTAGTTTCATAGTACATTGGGGATGCTTTATTGAAATTTTCTAATTCAAGATGATGCTTAAATATCATTAAGGTATTGAAGGGGTTAAAAAATCATAACGGCCAGAGCATTCAAGCCTGTATCATTGCAGGAAAATCCTGTAACAGCAACAACAAGCTGCTCTCAAATGCCAAGCCTGCAACTAGCCTAATTTGAAATGCTGGTTAGAAGCTATAGGTCTGTGGTTTGCATGCCGATTATCTGGGCGTCAGTGATTTTCTCTCATTCTCTGCTGTGATAATAGATAATAAATGGGTTATTTTCTTAGCAATCTTTAAGTTCAGTTATTGGGATGCTGGAGGCGGACGGTTCTTGGAGGAAGTCTGTCAGCCCCAGAATTTGTTTCCCTGTTGGTTTGTCAAAGCTATTCTTTTGACCTTCAAGGTGCAGAACAGGGTTCATCTATTCACTCAAGCTTTTGCCTGAGGAGAGGAGACTGAGGGAAATCAAGCCTGTTCTTGGATCACAGTCTATTTGGCTTGACGTTGTCAGTAAGTGTTATATATCACTGTAAATGTTTACTTAGCCTGTTGGTGAAGCACACTTTATAAGATGAAGGATATATAAAAGCAGTGTGGGTATGTGTAAAGAGGGAGACAGTTAAATGGCACTAGGGCAGAACAAAGAAGTGAAAGAAATTAAATGTATTGGGGTGGATTACAGGAAAACACATCTGCACTGAGGTGGACATTGGCAATTATTGTCTGTGATTTTGGAGACTAAAATTTGTCTACTAAAATGGAAGACTCTAGGTTTTCATTAAATTCCATCTGTATGAAAATATGTATTTTGATTTAAAATGCAACAGTGAAAGCTGGATGGTAGGAGTGGTATTTACAGAAGGTTGATCTGCTTGCCCTTAGTATGTCGACTGCTTAAAAAGTAAAAGCTGAGCATGAGGAAAACCTTAGAGCCAAGGAGCACTGGGTCCATGTTCTTCCAGGCTGTTCATACTCTGCCCTGATTTACAGCCAATAGACCTTCTGAAAACTTTGCATGGCAAGGCTGATTCCAGCTTTCCTGCACAGAAGTGCTCCATCTGTATTACACATAGGACTATGGAGAGCCCAAGATTTATCAGCTAAGAAGCTTTTGGCAATGTTCTGTTGGATAAAAAGAGGTCTGCCCATGAACATTTACATGAGTGGATGGACAATCACAATATAAAAGTTTGAAATAAGAGGTTTTTACAGATGTGGTAGGTGGTCATGTTTATAATTCTCAAATTATCTTCAAATTTCAAGCTGTCTGAAAACTTTTTGCCAAATAGAAGCTGGAGTTTAAATCAAAGCCAGAAGTTTTGTCTGGTAAAAGTAGCAATATTTTTAGATGGGAATTTTCTCTTAATTGTAACTTTTGTTCTGTTTCTGCTTGGAAATGAAATAGCAAAAGGCTATATCAAAATTAAACAAAAATTGCATGGGGAAAAAATAAAATTTAAAAAAGTTCCCATTTTTGAGCAGGAGAAGAAGTTGCATTTTCTGGCAAAGTTTTCCTGTAAATCTTGAAGGAAGTAGTGTGAAATTAAAGGAGAAAAATCATTCTTTGCTCTTACAAAAGGCATTCAAAAAAACCCTTTTTATTCCATGGTCTTTTCACCAATATATGCAGAGTAAAGGCAGTATAGATGTATTGCTGTGCTACTCACAGAGCAGCAAAGCACTGGGAACTCACAAAGCAGGCATAAAGTCTTACTGAACCTCAGTGGCAATCCCTTACACCTTCTTGTACAGGTGCCAGTAGACCACACTCTTGTGTTGTATTAGGAAAACATCTCTGTGCTGACTGTTGCACATGAGAAACCTCTGTCTGGTCCCACCCAACTCAAAGCAGTTACAGCTGTGTGAGTGCAGGTAGCACAAAGTGATGCAAATGCTCCTTCCCATTTGCTATTCCTCAGTGTAAAAATAGAGCATGACTGGATCAGACCATCTGAGTGTGGATGAGAGGGAATGAGAGAGATTTTGTGAGCTTGGGTGCTGTGTTTTCTTTTAAATGATTCCTAGAGACTATAAAAATCAGCTTAAATGTCAAATTTTTGAGAAATTATTTCTATGAATAGATCTGATCAATATAAACTTGGCACCCATCCCCCATCCAACACACTTGGTGAAAAACCTCATCTCTGAACATGCCTTCAAATGTTCTGAAAGTGCAGATCTGAGCACCCTGGTTATTGCTAACATAGAATGTTGTTTAAAAAATAATAATTTGCCATGAAATTCTGTAGGCAATGTGTTAGGAAAGGAATTGGGAAATACAGGGAGTAAGAAATAGATTAACTTGGGCTATTATAACCAACCTAAATTTTTAAAATAGCTGTCCAGTTTATCTCTTCTGCAGCTGTATCAGACCTTGTAATGGGATTAGGCTGTTCCTTAAAATCAATTTTTTTTTTCAGAGCCATATGTTTCTGGCAGGGAATAGTATTCCAGTTATCCCTTCCAAAGAGATGATGCACTTTAATAAAAAGGCAAAGAGGAGGCACCTATAAAGACTGAGTCAGAGTGTGAATTCATTTCAATGTGATGTGAAGTGGTGCAGAGTGTCTGCCTTGCACAACAGTCTGGTCCTCATTTTGTTCAGATACAAATGCTGTTAGTGGAATAATTGTGTCTCAGTATTGGTCTGGATGGATGCTACAGAAATCCTATCTCCTCACTAAAGGGGAAGAAGGAATGCATTGTTTAAAAAAAAAAAAAAATAAAAAAATTAATCCTCTGCTTTGCCAGCTCTGACCTGAATAAGGACATGAACTGGCCACAAGTGCCTGGTAAACTGCAAGCATTAAGATGCTCCCAGAAGGATGGAAGTCCTGTAGCTCAGCTTTTCAGTGATCACAGCTGTCAACTGACTGTCACACTTTCTGTAAATTGTCATAGTAAATGGAGCATCCTGATTGTAGAGCATCCTGACACAGCTAGCACTCAGAACTGGGGGAATCAATTGCTAATAAACTGCTAATATTAGTAATGAAAAAGCAGAAAGTCTTTGTGAGTAAGCAACAGTGGCTGAAGCTGTTGAGGATATCTCCAGAGATATGCTCTGTATAGTAAATGGGAATATATCTGGGATACAGATAACTTGGTCTAGTAAGTCAATACATCTATGATGGCTAGCCCATACCATGGTTTGAATCCTGGAAGCATGGAAAACACAGCACTCCATGGACACACAAGCATGCTCCTTTAGTGAGTGCAGAGGTCTTTCCTGTACTTCCCAAGGGATCTGCAGGGGTCATATGCAGAGCACTGAGACCAGTACTGTCATTGCTCTTAACTGATTTATTTTGCTCCTGATTTAAGCAGGATTATGAATTGAGGTTAAATTGTACATCTCTTTAATCCCTATTGTGGGTAGTTTCAGGACAGATATGCATGTGCCAGGAATTCTTAGCAGAGTCTGTGTTTAACATGGATGAGAGCAGAGGGTGCTGTGCTGCATGACCTGCTCCAAAGACAAATTGAGAACTGTTGAGTGGGCTTGTTCCCTGGAATGACCTGGGTAATCCTCTCTAGGTGTGGCACAGTTTTTCCTGCCAGTCTAGCATGTCTTTGGAAGGCTGTCCTAAAACATGATTAGCCAAAGCCATGGAGTTGTGCCATTTTTCAGTGTCTCTGCACAAATTTAAGCAGGATTTGAAGCAAATGTCTATTAATAAGAAAAAGGTTTTAAATACTTCTCTTACAATTCTTTGAATATATATTAATAAGTAATATATTTAAATATATGTGTGTATGTCTGTTTATATGTATATATACACACACATCCCCAATGTGTGTACGTGTCCCTGCTGTTACAGCCACTCCAATTCCAGGTATAACATCTGCTGAGAGTCATAGTCTGGCTGTCAGGAGCTGGTGTGACTCTGACATGGCTGTGACTAGCAGAAGTTACAGTGTGGCTAGGGCAGTGTTTTTATGGGACAGGGTAGCACTGGGCCATAACAAAAGAAGCTACAGTATAATTACCTATGATTCTTACCCCTCTGTGTTAAGTGTTGAAACCAGGCATAGAATGTGCTTTGAAAGTTCTTTTGTGTTCATTGAATACAACAGTATGCAGGGCCTTATGCATTAAGCATGACAATCTGGTTTTCAAATAGATGCTGTCCTGAATTTATAAGTTCCAATCATCCTTTCTCTGCACGCATATGTGCCGAAAACACTGCTTAGGAGTAAGGTAGAGCTCCTGATTTATGGTTTATCTTTTTTCTTTCTATTTTTTTCTTGCCATATGACTGTGTTAAATAGATGTATTGAGTAAATACAATGCTAAATATGCCCCAGGACTCCTAGACTTCAAACTAAGACATCAAACTGCAACTTCCATGAGCAATACTTGCATTGGAGTGTGTTGTTTCCAGTAGGAAAAGGGCTGATAATGTAGGTTTACAGTCTCCTGGCAGTTCATTTTATGACCTGTCTTTCTACAGGCTAAAAGGTGTTTGTCTTGTGTCCATGTATGATTATAAATGAAAAAGCATACTCTGTGCTCTACTCCTGCCATATAAACAGAAACACAGACACAAGTCTTTATTGAGCTACAGTGCTCTGTTCAGCACAAAATTGAACTCCAGCCAACTCCACCTCTCAACACTGTATTAAAAACAGCTCAGATCCGGTTTTACATTTCCCTATTAGACTTGTGTTGGGATTACACAGGCTAAAAGCAAATGGAAGGGAAAAAAATCACCTTGAGGTTAGGTTTTTCAGTTAACTGATAAAAAATAAGGCAGCACCTAGCCAAGGGAAAGACATCCACTGGAGTCTCCTGCTGGAAAAAGATAAAAAATTGGAAGTAAGAATTTGAGTGCCCAGTCAGAATAGGAAGCAAATAAAGTACTGTGGATGGCAGGACAGTGAGAATACTAAAGTGAAAACTAAAAATATGCAAGAGCTGTCTCTAAAGACCTGATGTTGCTGCAGAAGAAGTACAGGAACTATGAAGAAAAATTGAATTAGTCACATGCATTACTTGACTTGCGCCCATTTTCTGCCAAACCTGACCATCCTCTTGAATTCCCTGAACTAGGAGAGCACTCCAGGAGAGCAGAGATTTTTGATGTGACAACCTCAGCCGATAAACTGTTCAGCAGATATGAAACAGAGACATGGTTGACTCCCACATCAGGCCCTCTCTAACTGTTTGATAAATTATAGTGTGTTCTGGGGAAGTTCTAGTGGCCAACTTTGAGTTGGTTTTTAAAAAGGATAACCTGGTTAGGATAAAATAAGACTCTTGGCCCAAACTTGATCTAAAATGGTTTTGCCAATAGAAGCAAGATAAGAGGATGTATGGAAACATCATTTTAAAGTTTTCTTCTTGTTTCTTCTTTTGATTTCCAATAAATACAAAGATAATACTACGAGTCACAAAGAGTGGCTATTCACATTTTTTTCAGGCCAGAAGGAAAGAGAAGGCACTAGTAGAAATGCTGTGAGAAAGCTCATTCTTGGGTGAGATGTGACATACATTTTAGGCTCAAGTGCAAGATTTTATAAAACAGGCACCTAAATTTTTGCATTCTAATCACTGTCTTTATTTTCAAAATTAAGAAGCACCAAGTGCTTCCACAGTGGTTAGTAGTTTTTTTAAATTAAACTATCTAGATAATGGAGTTTGAGTCTAACACTTGGGATTTCCATATAAAATCAACAAAGAAAGCTTGCTCAGGAGATTCAGTTACATGTCTATCTTCTTGAGGGAATTATCCTACACAATTTTCCAAGTAATCTGAAACTACATTGTCATTATTTGCAGGAATTCCAACACATTTCAGAAACTCTCAGGTATCATCCAAAGGGAATGAACATGTTAGTAGATGAGTGGCTCTCTAACTGAAGTTGTCAAAGCCAAGGATCTTCAAAGGTTCTTTTAGGGAAGCAGGACCTGCCAGAACTTCAAAACTGCTCAGGTTAGAGGCTGTAAAAAAAAAAAAAAAAGTTATTTTCCTGCACTCATTTGTCTATTTATGTTTAGAATATTCTTCGCATAACACAGGTTTCCTTCTCTTAGTGTTTAGAACAGTCCACATTGCATTTGAAAATTTGATTTGCTTTGAATATTGTCAGGGTGCTACACAGGGCTACAGCACAGCTTTCTCCCTTCACATGTCATTAAAGAGGACTTATTGAGACTGTAATACTTATGAAACAGTTTAAATCCCCCAATTTCAGAAGCAAATACTCGGGTATCTTTTTTCCTTTGGGTGGAGAAGCTCCTCACATGCAATTGTTAATTGAAACCACCTTCCATAGTGACCCCCAGGCAGCCTCGATGCAATGCATCCCTCATTTCCGATTGTGAGCCCAGAAGTCAAAAGCAACAAAAGATAATCGTTTTATTTCTAGTCTTTGTTTTAATTTGTAGTTTTGAAGTTAAGTGCTTCCAAAGTTGCCAGACAACAGTGCTGTTGCCTTTCTAATTGCCTAATGTGAGAAATGTTTGCCAAGTGCCTTGGTAATGGAAGAAATACTGCAATTTACTGATTAATAAAAGCCATCTGCAATTTAGCTTTATGTACCATACTGACTTTCAGTCACCCAAAGAAAATGTCCTTTGACATGGCCTCCTTTACATCCTGAATTATTTTAACATAGCTATTTATGTGAGTTTTAGATCTATTTATATACAAATAAATGCTTTAATTCAAAAAAAAAAAAAAAAGAAAGAAAAAGGAAGGAAAAACCAAAAAACCCTCACATGAGCAATATGCACAAATTCCATGGATCTTCTGCATGACTTGAACTGCATAATTGTGCAGTTAGTTCTAAAAATGGATGACTTACACAAGGGAACACTAGCCTGCAGCCATGGTTGAAAGTGCATATTTCTTTGAAACATTCAAACGTGAACCTCAGTTTCCAGAGTGAAAATGAAGATTTACATATTTGATAAGATCTGGAATTGCAGCAGACCTAGATGTCATATGGGTCACCGGTAGTTCAGCAGCAAAGTATCACCAAAAGAGTAACACAACACAGACTGTCATTAGAAATAATCCACTTTATTCCGGTTGTAGTTACAAAAGAGAAATGTTCAAAATGTTGAGAGTTTCCCTTTGGACAAGACTTTGGAAAGGAGTGTCCTTATAAAAAAATCCTTTTTTTCTGAAAACAACAGCAATTGTCTAAAAAAGAAAAAGAATGATCCACTAAATCTGAAGTCTGCAGTGATTTGGTACTTACCCTAGCTGAACTGGAAATTAAAGTAATGGTCAATTATGCCTACCCATCACTTCATCACTTTTGATTCACAGATACTAACAAATTTCACAGACAAGAAACCATTTTTACATGGATGCGTTAACTGAAATCCAGCAAAGTTAATGGCCCAATTTTTCAAGGTTTTAGGCAGCTGTAACTGACAGTTAAATAATTTTTATCCTCGTTCTAATACTTTTCCTAACAAACTTTCAGTAAGTAACTTATCTATTCTGTGGGATTGAGAAGAGGAGGGAAGTTATGCATAACAGGAGACTTTTTGGAGGGAATCTGCCTAGGGTGTGTGAGAGGTCTTATTTTATTTTATTTATGTTCAAAGTGTAAGGAACAAAACTGTTCAAGGCATCATGATATAAGAAGTGATTTTCTGTTAGAGGTTCAGGTAGTAACACAATCTGGAATCTGTCATTTGTGAGCATGTGTTCTACTTTGTTTGCTAGTCTTCAAATTTGTGTTATTAGAACTGATTCTTTGGCAAAGAGGTCCAAATTCCTCACTAGCTGGAATATACATTCCTGAGTGTGCATAGATTAGTTGTCAAAGTGCTCTTGCTGGCAGCACATATAAGGTTTGGGGATCTGTGGCAAACACCAACATAAACAAAGAGCATGCCCAGAAAAACCTGCTTGTGTCAAATGTTTATGACTGGATGATCATGGACCTTAAGACACTCAAATGTCTGTGCCAGAGAATGTTGGAATTTCATTCAAAGACTATAAATTATAAATATCAATTTCCTGACTTGATAAGCATTACATCTTCCATGGGAAATCCATAGTAATACTCATTTTAATGCTTATGTAGGAACTGATCTTGGAACTAAATATTGGTGGTTGTTCTGATTATGAAATGATTAGTTGAGATATATATGAGTATAATAAAATCCTACCTAATGCTCATAAATCTGTAATTGATTATGAGTTAAGTCATAAGGGAAAAATATAAATATTGATCATACTTGGGCAGTAGTTGGCAAGATTTACTTTTCTATCCCTAAACCCAAAACCTCAAAGTTAGGAAAGAAAACCTGATATTGATTTAAAAAGAAACATATGGGGTAGGAGGGTTGTATTTAAATCCAGAAGGATAATTCAGCAAATTAAAATGACCAGAAAAAGGTAGAACTAGTAGAAAGTTTATACGGGAAGTATAAGAACTGGAACAAGTCTATAGTCATTAGAGAATGGTAATAGATTAAGATTAAAGGAACAAATCAATTATACAATTACTAGATGAAAAGGTAATGTCCTTACGAGGGAGTAGATATTTTCAATAAATCTTTCTAATCTATAACTAGAAAAGTTGTAGACAATATATTAATGGGATAGGTTGATTAAATATCTTCCATTCTTGCAGTAATTCAGGAGAATTTTTAAACAACATCACCTGAGTCTACAGGTACAGAAATTACTCACAAGTATTTTAGGAGATGTATCTTATGAGTGTTTTTGACTATTAACATTTATTTTTAGTAAGTCTTGGAAAACTGAGGAAGTTCCAGAGGCCTGGGGAAAACAAAAAATCTTTTGTCCCATTGTTTAAAATATTAAATGCGATAAGTCAAATAATTATAGGTGTTGTCAAACTGACTTCAGGAATGGCCTATAAGACTCTAATACAGGTTGATACAATGGCATTGTAAATAATATTGCTTAACAGAGGAAGTAGATAAATTAGTTTTAGTCAGATCAGGTTTTTTGCAAGATTATATTAACAACAGTGCTAATAGCACCTTATAAAGCTTCCAACCTAGAATGGTGCAAAAATTTAAAGAATCAAGTTGACATGGCACATATTAAATTAATTAAAACAAGTAAGTGACAAAAGGGAAATGCAACCAGGGAGTCATCACAATGTGTGTGAGCCACTGAACATCTGAACTTCAGAGTCCCACTTCATATTTCACCAAATCTATATGTGATACCATGGTGTAAAATATATCATCATATTCAAAATTTGAAAGAAGAAAAAGATGTTGCTAAATTTGAAAGACTAGAAAGGACAAGTTAGTTCAGTATCACATGGAAATAAATTAGGATGCTCGTCAGTTATGAGTCTCTACGTGCCCTCTGGATAGAGGCCTACATGAACCTTCAGAACCTCCTCCAAAGTACATCAGCCAGTGCTAATACATCCACAAACTGGCCAGCACATGCCTCTGTCACCCTTCTTACCTCTAGCAGACTTCATCTGAGAGAAGCTAATTCTGACTCTGTACAGATTTTGCAAATCTCACCATCATCAGGCAATTACTCTACTTTTAGTTGGCAGTCCTTAGAACAACTTTGTATGCCCTTCTGCAATACTTTAAAAAAAGAAAAGGATGATTATATTGGTCAGGAGCTGACACCTGATTTTTCATTTCAGTCATCAAGACAGAACAGCTTTTAAATCCTATTTAATTTTCAAGAGAGATTTTGTGCAAAATAAATAAACCCCTGACTTTCCATGGCAAGCATGGTGATGATCATGCACCCTGTGGAGGGTACTTACATTTTCCTGGGTTGATTTACAGAAGGCTGAAGCACTTCACAAAATGTTTAGATCATAGTGATAAAATTATGTAAGTATGAGCTGAACTACTTTTTCGCCTTCTTTCCCCTAAATGATGGAGTGTAGTTTCAAAGACCACAGATTCTATGATATCTTTCTATATTAGCTAAGTCATCCAAAAGATCTTTGTGAGAAAATTTGAACCCGAATACACTATGCTATTAAAAAACACAACATAAAAATGGCTTCATTGCATAGTAAACCTTGGCAAGCTTTGCAGATATTTTTGTCCCTTCTGTTCCATGTAGGGGTGTGCCATTTTAGATTAGGTTTAGTTTATAGTGTTGTTACAGTTTCCTTAGTTATGAAAACAGGAAGAACATTATAGTTCTATGCTTCAGTAGTAGTTTTTTTTAGTTTATTTGTTTGTTGGCTATGGGAAGTGTAAAAATTAATTCAAGATGAAGAAATGTACAGTAAAAGACACATTGTGTCCTGTCACATGAAGTTACTCATATCCATTCAAATTGAATAAGAGTTTCACTCTTTTTTTTTTTTGAGGGCACACACAACACAACCAAACCAATCTTGAAGCACTGGCTTTCATTTGGAGCAAGAATCATGGTTCTAAACTAAAGAAAGCCAAATTTGGATATGGATTATTAACATAATTTTTATCTGCCAGGATGGAGTGTCTCAATTATAAACAGGCAGCTTTCTGAGCAACTATTTGCCTCAAAATTCCTGCCTCACCTAATAGTTTAGAAATTCCAAGGACAGCCGGACTCATTTTCCAGCTGACTTCAGTTTCTGGTGTAGCTGAGGAAGAGAACTCTCTGATCCTTTTATTTTAAATATTTAATTTATACTCTCTATCCATTCATGCATAATGATAGCATTCTTGACATGTCTTATATAAAACACAGTTGTAACAAACCCTGCATTCACAGTTATGTTTATGAGCACCGTGGATTCTCCGTGGAACAATTGCCTATGAAACCAATATCTAGTGGTCACTTAACTATTCCCGTTTAGTCTTTCTTGGGCTTATTCTCAAGTTCATCTTAAGAACTCTGCTTCCATTTGAGGAGTTTTTTTCAACTTAGAATGAACTCTGTTTTTTTCTCTGAAGGACCAAATGCAAAATTAGTTGAATGGATCTTGTCATCTCTGGCTTACCAGACACGATATGTAACCATAGATTATATTGAAGCTCAAACTGCCTTATTTCTGAGCCACTGGAAGCTGAACCACACTCAACCCTCGATCTCACAGTAACACTCTGGGTTATGGCGTTAGACTTTACATGCAAGCTCTGAGGTTGCAGTACAGCATGTGCTACATCTCTGGAGGTGCCAGCCATGCACTTGTAAGGACACAGTAGGAAAGGCATTGCCTTCTGGCATGCCCTAACACTGCAGAATACATGCATTTTCTTAACCTACTGAAGTCAGCCACAAAACATTCCTTGCATTTAACTAGACCAGGATTTAATCTCTTGCATATTTTTAATTTTTGGATGCAAGATGTGTAAGTATTTATTAGCCATTTTGTCTTGCTGGTGATATATGCCACTAGGGCTGGAGACACGTCAAGCCTGTTTTATTTTACACTTTAGGTATGTCTGCTGGGTATCTCTGGTAGTTGCAGGTAATGGTATAGACCACTTACATGTCCCCATTTGGAATTATAAAAATTATGTTGTTCTTCGCTCTGAATTTTTAAGACTCCTTGGGAAGGATTTGGTGTAAAACAGAGGATTAGACAAAAATAACATACTTAGTCTGAAAGCAGGAAAATGCAGTTTATGCCACTGCACTAGTTAGCTTATCAAATTGAAGATGCTGAATATATATGACATATGAGTTCTTGTTGCTGTAACACATTCAAAAGATTACACTGAAATGGAACAAGATACTTATAAAAAATCAGGTTAAACAAGATTTTCAAATGTATGTACATTCAGGGCATAGGAGACTAGCTAACAAATAAAACCCATTTATTTAACTACCTTTCATTCACTGACAATTGTATTTTTTTCTATAAAGTTTGAAACAACTTCAATGTTTGACTATATTCATGTTCCTGGGTAGATTTTGTCCTGGTTAGTACTGCTCAGAAAACCATTACAGGCTGTAGGATTTTGTAGGATTGTGCAGTCTTTGGCTTTCTATAGGCCAGATTCATTAATTTAATACTGATGTACTACAATTCATATATTATTTATGCTCATGCTGTGTTGTGTTTTTCTGAAAGGCAGTAAGTATAATTTTTCCTGCTGCTTTTTGTCTTCTTAGAGGTCAGTTATGTTCTACTGTGTGATATATAAATGCACCTTAAGCATTTCCACATTAAGTGCTAATTCTGAAAGGCATTTTACACTAAATTTTTCTCTCTAATAATCTAGTTTAAGATATGATATGGATGACATATATTTTAAAACATTAAAGCTGAAACTTTACCATACATTTTGCATCGAAGCCTGTACAGTTATACCTCAAGGAAATTCAGAAATATGAGTTCCCTGAGTTTTGTCCTTTTCTGTCAGGAGCTTATTGCTGTGGTTGAACTGACATGCTTGGTTATTCTGATGCCTGGTCTTTCATTGCCCTGTAGTTAGAGCTGCTCTATTAGATGACAGGAATTAAGTACTTAAATACTGAGTGCTCAGTGCTGAATGTGTCTGCTTCATGCCTAGAATGTGACATTTTTTGCATGTACAAGATAATTCCTACTCTACTAAGGTTCATAAATGTACAGTCAGGCTGACTGTAGTATCTTGTGCTGTATTTTACTGTCAGTATAGTATGGGTATGTACTTTGGGTTTGTATGCTTCAGTATCACTTGTGGTCCAAAGATTATGCTAAGATTAAGTCTCATTTGGAAAAAAACTAAAAATGTGTATAATGGATTTGCTGATTATGTCTAGTATGTTCCTGTGAATGAGCTTTATGGGATGCTCTGTAGACACCATCTGCATTTTCAGGAGTTGTGTCACCTACTGTATGGCAAATGTCACATTAAGCTAAAAAGAAATGGAACATGCAATAGAAATTCAGATAGGAAAATGTATTTGGTCATGTTTGATCACTGCAAAACAAATCCACTATGTAATTTTTTCAGTATTTTTGCAGTGTTTGGGACTGTTTGGAAAAAAGATTAAGTTTAGGTCAATGTCTAGTCAAAAATCCATGTTTTAATATGGAACGTTATCCAGCCAAGCTCCAACACCAAAAGTGTTCTACTGACATCACTGGAAAAATCTTGCTAATCTATGTGTTTTATAATCTGAAGAACTGGCTCTGCCAGTGCAGGCATATGTGCCAGAAGCCCCAGCTGGACTAATTGTGCAGATGCAGTAGAGCTCTGCACAGGTGTAGGAGGGCTGGAGCAAGGATTTCCTGACTTCCAGCAGCCCAGACTGCAAGATTTCCAAAAATTAAGTAGGCCACATATTAGGAGTAGAACAGCGATTGCAATGATCTGTTTATGATATATGTCTATACCGGGAAGTTTGTAAGAGATTGCCGGTGTTGCTATAAATATAGGAATAATTACATGCACTTGTGCTAATTTTTTAATGAAGGAATACACTTGGACCTAATTTAGACTAGGTTATTGAAGTTATTCTGAAGTCAGCCTGCTAAGAAAAACTATAAACTTTAGAAATCAAATTAAAATAAACTACTGCATCTGTCAAGGAGCTGCTGGGTCTTATAGTTAAAAACATTTTTGAAAGTTCATTAGACTGGCTTTCCAATGATGTGTTCATATTAGGATTTGGTTTTACTTCATTGAGACTTAAATGGGCAGTCACAGGCATTATTGGGAAAATTGCTGAAGTTCTAGTGAAGGCACTGAGAGAGAGAATAAATGCAATTTATCCTCCCTCTTAATGCTTTCTTCTGTAGTTTTCATATTACTACACCACAGCATTAAACATCTCCCAGATGGAGAATGAGAGAACCAAGCTGTCTTTCAGATAACCAAACCACTTAAAGTTTGGACCTGTGGGATAAGCATTCACTAATTCCACAGGGAGGAAGTCATTCATTTCTCGTTTTAACTTCTGTTACACTGTCTGTTTGGGGCATGCTAAATTCCAAGTAACAAAGATTCAGGTATGCAGAATATGATAATCACAAATCCAGCCAAAATGAAAATGAAATTGCAAAATGCTATGCATGCCCACAGTCTTCTCTTTTCATATCCAGGCACTAATAGCCTCTTCCCAAGTAAAAGCTTACTTAGATTAAAAAATACTTGGAGTCTCACTTGTAATGCTTCATTGGAAGACAGTCTTGAGTATTCTTCTGAAACGCAGAGTGCTTAATAACCTGCCTCGACTGTGAATGCTGTCAAATATTTATGCTTCCTTCCTTCCAATGTTTATTCAGAATGCATTTTTGTACAGCTGGGAAGGTTGTTAGGAGCTGATGATTGGGGCTGCAGAATGACAGATATTCTTAAAGGGAAAGAAATGAAAACTTTCCATCCACAAGATGCAGATGTTGATGTAGCCTGTGATGTGTGGTGTGAATTAGTGATGAGTAAAGCAACATCCATACAAGATGAAAGACTAAATCACAGTGAAGAGGATTCCTCAGTAAATGAATCCCTTGAAAGGAAAGCACCACTTAGCAGCTCAGATTTAACCAACTTGAAACACAGACACAGAAAGAATTAAATTATTAAGTAGCTTATGAAGACATGGCATGGAAGAAGGGGGGACCTTTTGAAAGTACAGTGCTAACTTTTAAATGATTTTCCCATCGGATTGAGTACACTTTAGTGACAACTACAGTCAGGTGTCTTTTTTCATGTAAATTGTTCTGATCTGTTCTAACAGACTAAAATAATTTTAATTAGCAAATAGATAAATAGTGTAGATTAATGTAGTTAAAGACGCTCTCCAAAATAATTTTCTTTAGAATTTGTCATTCTCATTTTCTTTAGAGAGGATAAGTCTTTGCTCTCAGCAATTATACTGCATAATTCACAGTACTTCATATTTTAAAATAGCTGTGCAAACATTACGTGATCTCCCAGCATCCCCTTGAGCCAGATAACAGTGTCTTTCACATTTTATGGATGGTGAGATCAAGACTTAAACAGTGAGTGCTCTCTATATGCCAACCCAAAAGGCAGAGCAAAACCAGCAACTCTTAGCCACATGATTTCAGCTATTTTACCTCAGTCAAACTGATACTATTCTGCACGCCATCCATTCCCACGCAAGTACAAAATTCCATAATACAATTTTTTCTTCAAAGTACTAGAAGACCTTCTCTAATCTCCTTACTGCATACACTCTATGGGAATTTCAGACTACCTCAGTGATATAGAAAAATATCTTAGAATCACAATGTAGATCTCAGCAAACCCCTCTCCTAAAAACTTTTTTTTAACAAAGCAGAACTTAAAGCATGCTAATGGTTCAGCAAAATTGTGCTCCTTCAGACCAAAAGCAAAATCACCTTCAGATCAATAGGTCTATTGCCTTCCTGATAGTCTTCTTGCATTTTGTCCCACCAAGAATGAGGGTATGTGCCTCCATTCTGTATTAACAAGGTGAAACTAAAAGCTGTACTGCCATGTTTCTAAGGCACCTCCCCACCACTCATAATCAGGCCAATAAGGGCTTGTTTTGCTGAATCCTCACAAGCTAACAAAGGCCTGGCAAAAACAAGGGATCTCATGCCAAATGGGAAAGCTGAGCTTTTCAAATGGAAAAAATTAAGGAAAATTGAGGGCCTGGAATTTGGGTACTTGTTAGCTGGGAGGGAACTATTTAAAGCCATGAAAATCCAAATGCAAACAGATAAGACAATACAAAGAGATAAAAATATGAGCAATGGTTAGGAACAAGAATAATCTGTTTCAAACAATTATTGTGTAGAGGTTTGTTTTTACTGCTTTCTGTGGGCAGCACAGCTCTGATTGTTTCCTTCTGCATTCAGTATCCCAACTAGTGACACAGTAGAGCACCTCATTCTTTTCCTTAAATATAGCACTAAGTCTATCAAGTTCATATCAAATAAATGGGAATAGAAATTCAGAGAAAAGTAACAACCCATTTTCAAATGTTGCTTTTAGATGCAAACTCTTAGATTCTGTATTTCATTGCTTGATACATCAAAGTAAAGGCAATCAAGTTTAAGTACTTTTCTCTTAAATCATGCCTGATTTTATGTGCACAGACCATTTTGTCTTTTATATTCAGAAGTCAGAACACATTAATGTGTACTTTTGGCTCCGCTTATTTGAGAAACAATGATACAGTGATTTAGGAGACTGATTTTCAGGCTAGACTGTATACTAGAAGCACATATATTCCACACTTTGCTATATAGTCTCACCGTTTTGTACTGAAGGAGGAAATCATGCAATGCAGAGGTGACTGTTAGAGCTCTTGATCCTGACAGGTGGTTTTACATGCAGGATGGGACTTTGCTTTTGCAGGCAGGTTCCTATGGCATGCAGTCATGCTTTCCTCATAAAAGACCAGGAGTTTTGCATATGTGAATCTGTATCTACTGAGTTCCCCCTTCCCCTTCAATGGGTAGGAGTAGAAGGTGTATAATTCAACATACAACTGGAAGTGTCACTGTTGATTCAAAAGTCGTGACAGCAGTTTCTGTCACCTTTTCTTTGCTGTGTTAATGTAATACTGATGCTTATACTGATAAGCTGTGTCCAGAATGCCTGCTCCTTTTCCTAGGAGAGAATGAGGCTATTCTGATAAACCAGATTTATATGTTTAGATGTTAGTTTAAAATGCACTGGAAGTGGTATAGAACCTAGAAAGGAAAAAGATTAAAATGCTTTACAAAGCATTATGGAATTGCAGGCACTGGACTGCACTTTCCAAAGGGCCTCTGACCTGGATCATTGGGGATGAATAACCATAAAGGGCGAACTGGGAGAAGTACTCTATTGCATAAGAAAATGAGTTGCTGCTGAAAAGCTGTGGTCTGGATTCCACGGAAAGCCCCAAACAGATCAATTCATAATGCAAAATTTGCACAGGAAACTGTAAAAGCAATGAGCTTACATTGTAGTATTCTGAAATCAGGTAGAAAGTTATTCTTGTATAGTAGGAGGAAACCAGATTCTCAACTAACTGTAAGAACCTGTTTTTGGAAGAACAGCTTTTAAGTTAAAATAAAGTAAAATCCCTTCTGGGCACTTCATTTTATTTACCTTCTAAACTGCAATCAAATTTAACACTATACAAATCATGCAGTGGCTGAGAAAGTATATAATGTGATTCAGATTATAAGTTTTCTAGCAGTTGGGTCTGCACATGAGGGCTGCAACCCTATTAGTCAACCTAGAATCCATACCACTGTAATCATCTTAGAAGAAAGTTTATGGATTCTTAAAATGCAGTTCCTTACCTTCCAGTGAAATTACAGCAATACATTGTGGCCTTATTATCCAGTATAGCACTGGTCCCACTATAGCTTCTGTGAATGCACATGCAGTGCATCTCAAAGGGAATTTTAAGAAGGGTTGTAAGTTAATTTGAAAAATAGCATAGGAGCAACAAATAGAAAATCTTGGGGGTTGTGTAATATGTAAAATTCAGGTATAAGGTGTTTTGGTTTATGACTACAAATCACACAGCCACACACTGAAAACCCTAACCAAAGCATTTGCATAATCTTTCTCATGCCCTTAGTTTTCCCTTCTTATTTCAGTGCATTCTTCCTCCCACATCACATTAAATAGCCTTTATGGATTACAAGGGCAACAGCAGAGGAAACAATAGCTCATACTACAGTGGTCTGAATTCAAACCCTTCTGAATACTCTGAGGAGCACTAGTGGCACTGGTGGCCTCTTGCTCTGCAGTTTCCCACTCCTACTGCCTTGCACAGCTGGAAAATAGGACAAATTTCAGAGAAGCCCAACTCTTGTTTTCACTAACTTAGTTTTGCACTGCTATAGAAAAATAAATACTCCTTCAATATATAGCCCCCTGGAGAATTAGAGGGTGAAGTTTGTGGGAGTGGAGGGTTTAGTCTCCAAGCATTTGTGAAACTCTAATTGTACATGTGTGTGTGGGGTGTGTGTGTGTAAATTTGCATAAACCGTCGTAATAAAGAAAAATTTGGACCAGTATTTCTGGAGAATTAGAAAACTAAGAGGGTGGTTCTTTCCAGTCCCAAAATTGAGGCGTCATTGCAGTTTTGCTGCTGTTTGTTTTCCTAGAACCAAATTGCTTTTTGGCTACTTTCTTGTAGTTTCATTTTCTCTGTCATTCTTTAAAGCTGAGATGTTTGATCTGCTGCAGTCGAAGGAGCTGACCTCAATGCCCAAAAAAAGACATTTTGATGTTTTTCTGTCAGGTCACTGGAATATGATCTTCTAACATCAGACTCCTCTTTAATTAACTTAAATTTTAGTCCTATAAGTGGCTACTTGTTTCATGTGATTGGGTTTGGGGTTATTTTTGGTTCCTCACCCTAATACTTGGCAATTCCAAAATACTTCTGGAGTGAGCAATAAAGGAATTTATTTTCACATTTAAATGCAATATTTTTTCCCACATCAACATCCTTTCTGGGTAAGAAATTGCTGTATTCATCCTTTTTGAAATTCAGTCATTTCATTACTAAAGTAATATAATGATGGTTCGATCTTTTCTTATAATCTCCTGCCTTTAGAAGCCTTTTTTGGATACTTTCACTGCATCTTGTCCTCTGATTCAGAGATGCTGTTATTATTTCTTAGTTACTATGTTGGTAAGAGAGCTTCATTCCTCTGTGCTCTACAGAAAGCAATTAGTGTCAGCTTCTAATGAAGCATAAGCTTTCACAACTGATTCGCTGTCCACCTTAGTAAGGTTCTTTTTCAGCAAGGCTTGGCAGGAAACACCATCTCTCTCTGGAGAACTTTGCTTTTGATAGCACTTCCAACACAGCTTGCAACACTTGGACTAGCAAAATTTCAGCACTGTTCAGTCCCCTTACAGGTCTCATAGATCACCACCAACATATTCAACTGCTGTTCAACTCCTTTCTTGGGGAAAGAGGAGTGGAAAGGGGAGTCCCAGGTAGACTCAGGACTCTTTGCCTCCCAGCCATAGTATTGGAGAAGCAACACTGCCCCACCTGTGGCAAAGGCAAAGCCACAGTCATTCTACCACCTTACTCCCTACTACCAGTTGCTTTTGAGATATGATAAAGCAAATGCTCACTGTATGACAAATGTCCTGCCAAAAGGAAACAGAATTAGAGGGGAACTTTCCAGACCTTTTGCAAAAGGAGAGCAGTCTAAAAGGTTACTGACTAATTCTGCTCTCTCCAAGGAAGTTCATGGAAGACTATTCCTCTAAAATTGATTTTTTTAATTTTTTTTTTAAATAACCAAACGTGCTGCACCTTTCCCCCATGATTGCTGTGCATGTGTTTGATTGTTCGTGTTAGTTCTGCCTCTCAGTTGTTTGAGGGTCTGGGCAGTGCTCCTGCCTCATTAAAAATGTGTGCTGCTTGTAATGCATTGCATGCAGTAGCCTTTTGAACCTGAAAGGCCTATGAATATATTAGAGCCTCTGTTACCACCCCCAATTTCTACCATGACTTCCCTGTGTGAGCTGTATACAGGGCCATGCCACATGTAACAGGAATTCCATAAAAATCTGTATGCTTATACTGTGAGAGTATCAGGCAGGAAAAGGAGGGGAAAAACCTAAACCAAATTAAATTTGACTTGTCAGCAACAGGCAATTGTTGTTCTCTTCACTTTTGCAGAAAATTTGTTGAGGGAGAAAGAGAAAAGATGTGTATCTTGCAAAGCTATCTTCTCAAATCTGAAAAATTACAGGCTCCTGTGTTCTATGAACAACAACATTAAAGCAAATAAAACCAGGGATGGCAGGGCTAGCACCACTAAGAATTTATCAAAGCCAAACAGAGCAAAAGGAAGGGAGGAGAAGGAGGAGCATATTCTCATAAAACTCCTCCTTCTCCCAGCCCACCCTAGTCCATGCACTGCATGGAAACATCTTCAGCCATTTTTTGCCTGCAATAATCTGCCTTGGATATCCTGGCTTATATTCAGGTTGCATTTCCAGAGAAGTAAGAGTATACCAAGTAGAGTGAATGAAAGCCACTGCATTCCCTCTCAGACTCAGTGCTTTATTTTTAAGTTATTTTGCTTAACGTACATTGGGTATTTTATCTGAGGTATGTTGATTTCATGCTTAAATAATTCAGCAAACTCTTTTTGTTGTTGTTGCAAATTGTACTGTTGCCAAAACCTCATGGAACTCTGCTGTTAGTGCCCACGTGGGAAACCTATAATTCTGCTCTGAATGGTCTGCAATTCATTCTGCTCCATTCATTGGGGTTTCACGTTTCTTTTAGCACAGACCCCAATTCTCTATGCTCTTTTACATTCTGTGTTTAGTCTAGTACTATTCCTTGCTTGCTGGCGGTTGTACTGGAAAAAGATTGTTGATATTATTCTGGCATATATAAGCAGTAAGGATTACACCACAGTCACTTTGTTGCTTTTAACTCACATTTGAGCTTCTTGATGGAATCCTCTACATTTTTTTCTTATTTGGATACAGTAAACTTGGCTGTGTCTCAGAGTACAAAAGATATACCAGGTACAATCTCCATTCACTAGATCTATTAGTGTTGACTGCACTGCAATGTGCTATCACCCCCCTTAAGCATTACAGCAGTCCTCTAGAGAGAGGAATTCAAGTAGTTAAAAAAAAGTAGATGCCTGTTTCTTTCAATTCGTTGATGCCTGGATTTTGAGAGTCCTGGTTTTCACATTTGTAAGTCAGTTAAATGTTAATTATTATCCTGACTAGAACATTATCTCTCTTGATTAGTATTGCAGACATTTATAGTAATGAGCCATTCCTGTGGCTCCAAATGTTAAATTCTCTTAGCAAGGGTCTGTGTCTGAAATGCAGGGTCTAAATACTCAAATTTAGCTACCTACATCCATCAACTGAAATAACTATTCAAGTTACTATTCTGCAAGAGAGTTACTTGATGCAAATGAAAACTGTTTTCTACTTTGGATTACATCAATAGACTTTTCATGCAAGCAAAATATATAATTTTCCTCTCAAGCTTCAACTCAACATAGGACTCAAGCATATGTTCCACCTGGAACTAATTTTTGTGTACACTAAGATTCTTTTCTCCTGCAAGTATGTTATTAAAGACTTTGCAATGAAAATGAGAATTAGAATCTTTCACCTTAAAATGTCTTGCTGAATGAGAGTAACTGAAAAAATAGATCATGGGGCTTTAACCTTAAATCATAAAACCAGACATGTCATTTAGTATTAAACTTCATAGGTTTTTACACTGTTGCAACTATTTTAGCTGAGTTTTTTTCCTACTATGGTTGTACTTTAGTGTGAATTAAATCACTTCAGCTGAGGCACAGATTATTTTATTCCAAAAGACAAGATATGCCATTACCTGAATTTATATTACCTTGGATAGTGGATATTGCACTTCTATATTGAAAATGTATTTAAAATATTCCTAGAAATTCTAAACCAGGGGGCTTCATTGTAAATGGACTAAAATAGTAACTAGAAACAATAATAAAACATCTGCAGAGATAAAAAGAATTTATAAAAGCAGTAAAGTGGAATATTTTATTGAAAAGAAAAATTACTTTCAAATTTGCTAGCATCACTTTGTGGTGGCAACATAAGAGAGACCAAAGTAACTGTTTGGTCAATGTTATTTTAATTTTTTTAGTGTTTTGTTTTTTTCAACAGCTCACATAAGGGGTTAGTAGAACATTAGTAGAATACAACATGGTATTCAAAGGTTTAGAGGTAAATCACTGTCATAGATTAGAAATTGGTAAAATGGTAGAAAATAAACCAGAAGAATTGGTAAAATTCCAAAGTGGCAAAGAATCAACTGAGGAGTGCCCATAATAAGACCAGTTGTTTAATGGAGTCTGGAAATGAGGGAGAACATTTGCAAATTAGAATTTGCATATGGCACAGAATTTGTTAGGTTAGCCAAGACTAGAGAACTCTTGAGGGACCGATACAATTTAGGCACTTGGGCAGCACAATGGCAGATGGGATTAAATGCTGACAAATACATATTGGAAAAGATAATTGGGTTAAAATATGATTACATCAGCTCCCTTAGCTGTTTAACAGTCTCGTTTTTAAACACTTCTTTTGAAGTAGTTGGCAAACACTCATTTGTTTCAGTTAGAGAAGACCCAGATCTGCTGTCTGAAATCCAAGTGCAGCCCTATAGCTTGTTTGGGAAAATTATGCAGATAACAGACTCTGCTGCTGCATTTTCTTTCAACCAGATGCAGATATTTTGCATATTTTATTTGCTGTGTGCTACCACTATTCTCCTCCTCTTCAGTCCCTGCAATATTATTATTGGGTCACATCGCAAAGGCCACACAGCTTTTACTCCTACAAACAGCTATTGAATTCGGTGGGGTTCTTCCTCCAGTGAGAGCTGTGGGATATGTTGTGCACTGCCATTCTATCTTGTGCCAGCTGCTGTGAGCAGACGTGCCCTGCTGCCCATGGTGTGGCCTGAGCTGGGCTTTACAGGGCTGTGGGTAGTGCCTGTCTGGCCAGCACATACCAAATGATGCACCAAAGGGCCAGAGATGTGCTGCTCTGCGTGTGCCACAACGAATCTGTCAGACACACCATATGCTGGTTGTATGATTTAAGGTAACTTGTGAGCTCTCCCAGCAGTGAGAGAGAAAGCAGGCACTGTTGTGCACATTTCAGCTCTTCCATCCTTCAGGTGTTAGTGGTTTATTTGTCTTTTAGGCTACGGTGATGATTCTGAATGCTGATGTAACCCAAACAGGCCTGGCTGTGGGCAATCATTTTGTGTTAATATTTTGCATGCTGTCCCTGGACTACTGATTTCATTGTTGTTGCCAGCCAGTTATGAATTCTGATATACTGTATCTGCAAGGCTGTCAAAATCAACTAGCTGCTGCCATATTTTTGGCTTAAAAGCTGGGATACTGAATTGAGAAAGGTCCAGGAAACTTCTCCAAAATAGCCAAACAAATAGTTTGGAATGGAAATACCATGGAAGTAGCAAGAATGAAAGCAATTTCAGGTACACTGCCATGCCTCTGCAGTACATTTGACTGGGTATTCCCTTGTACAGTGCTTTCTCTAGGCATCACCTGAGGCCTGCAACCATCTGACTATTCATGTAACCATTCTGTACCTGGGACAGGGTAACCCGGTACGGACAGACTAGGGAATGAGACATTGGAGAGCAGCAGTGCTGAAAGAGACCTGGGAGTCCTGGTCAATGTCAAGTTGAACACTAGTCAGCAGTGTGCCCTGGCAGCCAGGAGGACTAACCGTGTCTTGCAGTGCATCAGGCAGAGCATTGCCAGCTGGTCAAGGGAGGTCATTGTCCTCCTCTGCTCTGAGCTGGTGTGGTCTCACCTGGAGGTGGTCTTGTGCGGGGCCAGGAGTTTGAATTTGATGATCCTTGTAGGTCCCTTCTAACTCAGGATATTCTATGATTTTATGATGTTCTCTTTTGGATCCTGAAATTATCTACTCACACCATATAGCTCAGAAAGCATCTTCCTGTTCAGGGACAAAGCCACCACTTTTTAGTTCATTTCACCAATCTATTCCAGGAATTTATACAATCATCTTGATGCATTTTCTCCTTTAGTTCTCACAATTCCCAATAATTTATTTTCTTACTAGATTCATTTTCTTTATCAGGTTTCCTTCTGGCCCAATGCTGCTCTTTCTCCAGTCCCTCGTCGGCTCTCAGACATCCTCTGAAGGAACCATTTCTGCCCACACCCTCTGAAGCTGAGGCAATGAGCTTCATCCTGACCAGTGTCCCCACCACCTGCCCCACAGGGCTCTCTTGTATTCCCTTGCTCCAGACCCACCTGATGTCTTTCTGCTTGCCTCTAGATCCTCCTGAGATTACACTCTCCTCTCTCCATCCTGCTGTTTGGCTAACCTTGGAGATTGCTCCTGCCCTGGACTTGCTCTGTTCCTCATTTCTTCTTGAATCCAGCTGACCCCTCCAAGTCCTCTTCCCTTCTGGCCCCCTAAACTCCTAAACACCCTTTGCCAGAAAACTGGGCTTTGCCTCCATGGCTGAGACATTAAGAGCCAGCTCTGCGCTCCTTGAATCCTTCCCTAGTGAGTGTGTTAATATCAAACAGATGTTTGAAGGAACTGGGAACTTTGCCCATTCCTGAGGGAAGCCAAGCCCAGGCTTTCACATGAGTAATGTCCTTGGTGTCCAAAACTCGACTTGTCCCAGGCTCTGGCTATTCACCAGAACCATCTTCCTTTTCTCTAATGACCATTTCAAATATTTGAATAACATACTTTTATGTCAAGCAGAATAGATGACTGGCTTTACAAAACATTTCATTTGGCTCTCGGCTATGTGAATAAGCCAGATAACATAAGGCAGCAGGTAGGTTTGCTAGCATGTGTGTAAAGCAAGTGTAATGCCTATAGAGCTGTTGGAGGTGCAATGTCAAGTCATGCCCAGCCATGCTTTTCACAAAGAAAGGGGCAATTCTGCATGCGCACCATAACTCAGTGGGACTTTTGAAAAGAATTTTAAAAGTCCCAATATTTTCTATTTCAAGAATGAAAATGCTAAAATATTTACACACTACAGCTCTCTGGTATCTTAACATTGTTACAGTTTGTATTATGTGTTCATCCCATCATATTTATTCTTGATTTTTCATTCACTCCATTCAGATTTGCAGTAGGTTTGTCTCAGTATGGGTGAATGAGTTCAGTTGGATTAACTGATTTGAAACTTCACTCAGATATTTAGGAAGTTTAAAGGTGTCTAAAGAAGCTTTTTCCCTCCATTTTTCAGGTTCACATTGTTTCTCCTCTCCAATTCTGGCTCAAATCTGTGGCAACCTGTACCAGAACATATACATTTTTAGCCTAAATTTTAATATCATTAGGTAGATACAAATAGACAGACTTATTCAAATAAAAATTTGGAGACTTCTCATTTCTGTGAGGAATCAAAGTGGACCAAACACCTGAGTCAGAAACACTTTGAAGTCTGGATAATTGAAATAAAGACCAAAATGTTACAAATTTACTCCATTTCTGGTCTTCAGAATTTTTGCTGAAAGAAAAAGTATATGCAGCATGACTGCAGTTGGTGAGTACAAAATTGCTGTATTTTTAAATCTGATTTATTTATTACATTCATTTAATTGTTACATTGTACCAAAAGCTAGATAGAACTAAAGTAGGAAGTCTGTTCTTATACAACTGGGGCTTTTATTTACATAAAACTTAAGTCTTGTGATATAAATAGTCCTGAGAGTGTCTGCAGGTTTTAACCCAGTCTGTTTTCTGCTTTATTTGCTCTTGCTGCTGGGGTTGCTATATCTGAGCAGTTACTCATTCCTTTGCATTGACATTTAATGTAACAAACTGTTTTCTTTAAAGAGCTGTTTGTTCTTATACAACTGGGGCTTTTATTTACATAAAACTTAAGTCTTGTGATATAAATAGTCCTGAGAGTGTCTGCAGGTTTTAACCCAGTCTGTTTTCTGCTTTATTTGCTCTTGCTGCTGGGGTTGCTATATCTGAGCAGTTACTCATTCCTTTGCATTGACATTTAATGTAACAAACTGTTTTCTTTAAAGAGCTGTTGTCCATCCATACTTTTT
>NW_008693088.1:46498-76315 GCF_000695815.1 Acanthisitta chloris | reverse complement strand
AAAGTTGACCTGACAACGCAGATTATTACAATGGAAACAATTTTAAAATACTTTAAAAATACTTCTTTTTGGACCTATCACTCTCCTGTTTGTTTGCAGCATCTCACAAAGTGACACTCAGCCTGATTTTTCCTTCCATCCACTTTTATTTTCTATTTTACATACCTCTGCATGATAGTGCTGTTTGGCTCCTTAGTGCTTGAGATGAATGTTTATATTAAAAGCAATAAAATTACTTATTAGAGTTTTAATTGATATTTTAGATTTCATCTGAAGTTTTGCAAAACCCCTTTGCAGTATAGAGGCCCCAGTCTAAGGGACAGTGTCCCTTTAACAATAGTGGAAGTTTCACAGACTTCCAACTTGGCTCCCTTACAGTTTATTCTCAATATAAATATACCACCTGGGAATGCTTGATTCAATGTTTCCCACATAATTGCTTTCTCATGTCAATTCTCCATTCTTTTACTGTGTGAAGCAGCCTTTTACTGCACCATTTTGGGGGACAATGATAGTAGCCAACAGTACCTCAGATACTGAATCAGATTGAAATAATGGTAGCAACATGAAATGTTCATGGTTTGCAGAATTTTGTCAGTAAGATCAGCAATCTTAGGAGGAAAAGGGACTATGTGTGTGCAGAAAAGTGAAACAAATAGATTCCATCAGAAAAAGCATTGAGAAAATGCCTAATATTATGTGTGGGTATAAATGCTTGGAACTTCATGGAATTTAAACCTATACTTAACGATTAGTGTGCAATTACAAGTGTTCTTAAACTGAATTTACTGCAATTTTTTTCTAATGGGAGTTTTCTAAATTGATTTAAGAAAGACTGAAGCAAGTTACCTAAAATTAGTAGAAAAGTAGAAGTAGAAATTAGTTCTACTCTGTATTTAAAACTACTATCTTCAAAGACTAAATTTCATTCTTGTTTGTTCTATGGCTTTTTTTTTTCTACCATGGGGCTAAAATGTAGTTTATTACTGAGGAGGTATAGCACAAGTGCAAGTTCTTATTCTGTAATCAATAAACTAACAGATTTTTGACACAGGATAAAAAAGTAACATTTCAATTGTCATGCTGAGACATACATCAAATGAAAAAATAAAACGTGTCATTTTCTAAAAGGACAAATACCACATTTAATGTTTTGGTTATTTATTTCAAGTTAGTGGCTCAATTTGTTCCCTTAAAAAAGACATCCTGTGTTGGAGCCTCTGGTAGCTTGTGTCCATATTGAGTGCTCTGCTGACTCTTATCAAGCTTTCTCATAAATACCCTTTGGGCAGCCTTAGTCAGCACCCCTAAGAGGACTGGGCTAAATGACCTTCTCTATCCTCTAGAGGCTACTCAAGAAAAGCATCAGGAAACTAAGATTGGAACAGACCTTTTAAAGTCACCTTGTCCTGCCTCATGCTCAAATAAGGGCTGTTTCAAAGGTAGATTTGGTCGTCATTCAGCCAGATTTCAGATACTTCTGAGGATGGAGTTTGTGACCTCTCTCTAGGTAATGTGCTCCAATGCTAAACTTTGACAGCATGGGCACTGTGAAAAAAATTGATTCTTTACATCCAATACAAACTTTTGTTGCTGCAAATAGTGATAGCTGCCTGTCCTTTGGCTGTACACCTGTGAGACACCTTACTTGCTGTGGGGGCTCTCCATGGCCACTGGGTTTCTGTGGTCTGGGGCTGAGACCTTCAGCTGGTCTGGCAAAGCCATTCTGTAGTCAGTTTGCATAGAAGGCTACCAAAACAGCTATGAAACTGTATCTTTCTCTGTCATATAATACCTTCTCAACCTGTTCTGTTCTGTCAAGAATGCGTGTTCTATAATCTGATGGCAGAAAGCGAATGAAGCATAAGCACCTTTTATTTCATATATGGTGTCTATGAGCACACAATGTAACACATAACAAATTCCAGTTTTGAAAGAAAGTACTTTTTAGCATTTAATGATGCCATTAACATTTGGCTTGTGCCTTTTTTAAAAGTATCTGTGCATAATTTAGACAGGTGAGCTTTATTTTGAAGTTTCTATGTTAGGGCCAGATGCCATGGCCCTAAACCTGCAAACAGCCTGTAAGACAATATTGGGCTTATCTAAATCAGTGGATGCTGGAATAGAGCTTAAGATGTCCATTAAACTAGAAAATCTGTAATATTAAGTAATTGCATACATCAAGGACTGTTCTCAGAAATTATTTTTTGTAAGTACATAAATCCTGTAGGTCTTTTAGAACATTTTAAAAAAATCTGTACAAATCCATCTGTAACTTTGGGCACCCAAGAATCTTTTAAAATCCCTCAAAAGTACCGTCAAAAACTTTCCACTGACTTTAACATTGGGTAACTTGTTTTCAGTAGAATATACACATACTCTGGTGCTTAGATTTTGCATATTTATCTTTCTTTTGATATGCAATATTTAAATAAATACAGATTTTGCATCTAGATGGACCATGACTTTGAAAAGGTTCTTAAGATATTTGGATAGCTGTCAAAAATTATGTTGACTTATTAATAACTACCACATGGCTTCAGTATTTCTTTTTAGTCACATTCACATCATGCTTTTATTTTACCTAATTGTTATTAATCTAAGCATTATTCAACATAATAAAGCTTAATAAATTCTAGCTCATACCCTGTAGTTTTTCCATTATAATACAACTGTTCATCACAGAGGAGAAACTTCAAATACACTTTTATAGCTTTCTTTCATAAGAAAGCCCTCAAGTGCTTTAGACTACATTGCAAAACTTTTAATCCAATAACAGAAATAATAAAATGTACCATACTCCTCTATGTCCACAGAAATAACTTCAACAGTAAGACATTTCTTAATACATGTGAAGGGATTCCCTGCAGAATTGAGACAGATTGCTAGATATTGTAATATTGTGCTAATTCAAGTTTGCCCTGTACTCCATCCCTCAGAAAACTGTAGATATATACAGTCCTTTTCTGCATGATGTAGTAAAGAGCATTAACGTGTTGTGTCTAGACAGCTGACTTTAAGAATAGGTGCGTCTTGAGCATGGGGATGAAAATAGTCAAGTAAGGAAGGATTCATCAAGCAGTCTGAGAAGTATCATTGACTGGTGGAGCAACAGCTGAATTTGTAAACAATCCATCTTTCAATTCTATTTTACTTTGTAATAAGAGTAATACTTATAATAGTTTTAATTATAGATCAAAATTTTCTGAAGATGGCACAGTGACCTCTTTCATCTATATGCATCTTCCTTTTTCCCCTTTCACTCCTCCTCCATCCATTTTAAAATCAGTGCTATTCTGTTATGCCAAAAAAACAGAAATGTAATGGCATATTAGGGTCATAAGTATGCACCAGGCTGGGGATAATCAAACCTTTAAGCTCTCAGAAATGTCATTTTCTTGGGCTCAGACAAAATACTTTCCATGAAAGTTTAGTTTTGGTTAGAATCAAGATGTCTACTTGGTTAACTAAGTGTTGCTCAGAATTCTAAGCATGTCCCATCCACCTGTCTGTCTTCAGCAAAACAAAGCCCATAAGGAAGGATTCAACACTTGTGTGTTCTCACAAGCTGTAAGCATTTAGGTTTGTTCCACAGACACTGCTTTAGGAAGTTCTGTGATCTCTCTTGTACAAAAGACATTCACTCTTGGTCCTCTCTCAGTAGGAAAGGTACTTTTCTTCAAAGGTAGCATCTTTGGCTAAGTATTCATTTCTGGTAAAAGTTCAAGAGACCTGGAAGGTTTAAGATTGAAAATATAGGAAAGTGGGCTAAGAAATCTTTGGATGATATGATGCTTGCAGTGTTGTGTTTAAATCTTCCTCTTTTTTAAACCAATAATTCAGGTATCAAACAATTTCATTCAAATCTGAATGAATTGTACAACATAACATTGTGATGAACATTATTATGAATAACCTAACCAACAATTTTTCCTAACAGTTTCTAATGTTAAAAATATTATGCTTTATTTTGGAGCCTTTGGTTAGAGACATTAATGCTTCTCGAATGTTTTCTCAGGGCTGTAGCAAGTTGTGCAGTGTCAGAAAAGTATTCTAGGTGTTCCAGAAGGAGTAGCAGGGACAGAAGCCACCACAATGCTTGGTTTGAATCTCTAGGCAGACTTCTGACTCCTTCAGATGTGTGTGACAACACAGAGGAAATAAGTTTCCAATACCTGTGGCTGTAACAGTTTGTTTGTTTTGATTTCTGCTTTAGTCTTCATCAACGAGTTGAACAAATTTCTTTTTCTGATAAGCATCTCTCCTTCATTCAGAGTCCTGCAGAGAGACTCTATGTGCTTGCAGCTTTCCTTACCAATGGCAAGACAGTGAGGAAGGTCACCATTACCTAGATTATATCCACATGAGCTCCTCCCTCATATGCTTCTGTCTGGTATTATCTTGGGTGAAGCTGTCACTCTTATGCCTGTGGTCAGTATAACTTCAACTCGTGTGAGCAGCACAGGATGCTTCCCTGATGCTTTACCATGGCTTTCCACTCTCTATCCTATTATCCATTTCAACTGTACTCCAGTGCTTTCACATTAGGGTGCCTTAATTCCTGCACTGATAATGGGCAGTTGCTTTCCTAGTGAGAGTAAACACTAATAAAATGGACACATATGAGAGCAGTTGTAGACACCACTGTCACAGCCTCTTTTGCCTGTCACACCTGATCACACAGTGAGTGGCTAGAGCAGACAGCAACAGCATTTCACCTGTGATTAATAACTACTAGAGGCCATAGTGCTATCATGGGCATCCTCGTCTGTTGGTGAGTTTTAACATGGATCACTTGATGGAAAGGCAAGTGCACTGACCCAGCTAGCTGGTTTTCTCCTCTGGTCAGAAAAGTGTGCATGTGTCAGTCTCGAGAGAAACAGGGAGTAAAAGCTGGCAGCTGAAATTGGTCCAAACAGGAAAATGAAGGATCTGCCCTTTAAGTTCAGAGCTCAGTTTTTGTTGTCTTTAACCTGATCCCTTTGAAGACTGGGCACAGAAATCAGTTTGCAAGCCAGGTAACAAGGGATTTTATGTAACCTTACTAGGTTAATTTTCAGAGCTCTTTCTAACTCAAAAATGTGGGGAATTCAGTCTCCCACAATGCCACGAAGGAGTCTTATTTTTGTTACGTAGGCTTATAAATCAGTATAACCATAAACAAAGAAATTAAATGTTAGGAATTATCCCTGACCTAGAAACCTGATCCCTTCTCCTTAAATCCCTTGCTTACCCCATAGACCACACCTGTTTCTTTTTGCCTTCCAATAAACATAGGTATAACAATATATTCAGTACAGCTGCACAGCATTTATCACTGCTGATGTTTCCATTACATGGGAGTACATGACTTTTCACTTTACATTTAATTAAATGTTTTTATGGTTTTATTAGGAGATAATTAACCTGTCAGAAAACAACTAAAGATTGTATATGAAATCTTGGAGATATATTAGCTTTTCTCAAGCACTATTTACATTTTATTTATAGCCTTTAATTTTATAGGTAATAACTATCTTCTTTAACAGTGAATTCATTTGGGACAGAGTTGTGTTATCAGATACACTATTAACCTTCTTTCACCTACTGCTCACTGTCTTCATTTCTTTCTCACAATGACAATAAGCAGTTTGTCTGTTTAAGCAGCTAGACTAATTATTTTCAGCTGCACATGTGATTGGTTTAATTCTTCCCAAATGGCCTGAAATTCACCAGAAATATTGTCTGTGCTATCTCTGCAATTTGTTTCATTATGGTTCAGAAGTGCTACTTTTAACTTTTGCATGTGGAGAGCAAGTCATTCTCTTTTCAACAATTGTATGAAGACAAGTATTAGCCTTTGTTATCTAGAACCATAACTAGTGAGAGACTAAATGAGGCATTTAATCCCCTGAGTTATGGATCCTTCATTTCCTTCAGACACAGAATTCACTACTATTCTGCTCTAAGACAATTAACCAAATCAACAAGTAAAATGAAATTATGTGTTAAGTTGGGCCAAATTTAGCTCTGAAGTAATCCAAGAGAAAAGGTTGGGTTATACCTGAGCTGACCTTATTACTCTGTCATTAATCTGCTTTGTTATGCCTGAAGAATCGTGGGGGTCTCAGAACTGCTGGTAATCTCCTCTGCCATATGTGTGGTAATATCTGAACACAGCAGGATAAATTAAGAATAGTCCTATCCTTGCTTTATTACTTGTAAATCAGCCCATTACTGTTATCTGAATGCAGTTTGTTAGGATTAACATAGATGATATTTGAATTGCCATAGTGATCACTTCTTAAAAACTCTACTAACATGAATTTTCAAACTTAGAAATAAATTAGTACTGAAAGTCAAAAAAACCTTCAAATGCAGCAAAAGGAAGAATAAAGAGTTATCCTGTCAATCGGAAGAAACAACTTGAAGCCAAGAATATGTAAAATGCCTTTTGCTGTAGTCTATTTGAATCCCAAAAGACAGACGAAAGACAAAGTATTGGCTTGAGGGCTAGAGTACTTCTCAGTGAGGCAGCAGAGCACATAAATCACTGCTCAGATTAAATTAGTATAGTAAATTAATATTATGGAAGGGGTTTGGTTTTCTTTGCTTTTTTTTTTTTTTTTTTTTTTTTGGGTAAACTTGTCTTTTGTCTGATTTACACAGAAAACATTTTACAGTACTTGCCACCACGCTCTGATCTGGCTTGTCCTCTGCACTCCTTGTTTTCTTCTGTGGTGTTTCAGTCAGCTGCTTTTGAAATTGAGGGAATATTACATTTTCCTGATTTTTACAGCCTCTTTTTTAGAAAGAAATCCTATGACTGTCATAAAAGATCATAAGCAAAGATGACCCAGGATTGAGCAGTGATTGCCTATGGGCACAGACAGAGGAATAAAATATGTCTCCTCTGTAGAAGGTGGTGCCTTCTTTCTCTTGCAAAGATATGCCAAGAAGCAATATATAAACAATATGTCTGTAATGTGATGAAAACTAAACAGAAAAACCCATCTGTTACATCATTAGAGTGACTGCATAGCATTAACATTTTTATTCGCCAAGGTCCTGCCAAAAGTTTTTGGTTTTATTGAGCATTGCATATAAAATTTCTGAAACTTTTCCATTGTGATTGATTTTGCTACATTAATAAAAAGCAGCACTTTGGCATTGTGTGGGTTGACAGATCTCTTTGCCTTTTTAGTTTTGGCATTGTTTACAGGAGCATGGTAGAGTGTTTATAGTGATGAGTACATTGTGACAGCCCAGTGCTGGGAAGGGCAGCGAGGAGGCAAAGTGCCTCCTCTCAGTGAGCAAGTTGCAGGGGGTACTGTGAGGGGGGAGTACCCTGCTGACAGCCCACACCTCCCTCTGCACAGACACCCTTTGCAGCAAGAGCAGTTAGTCCTTGTGCTGTGCCCAGCCTTGCTGGCCAAGTTTCATGTCCTTCTGCATGCTTTGACCTGATGCTATAGAATACATGTAATTACCCATAGTTACTCAGTCCTGTCTTGAAGCCCCTGTGGACATATGGACACAGGTTGGAATGTCTCTCTAATTTTAATAAGCCTTTAATTCAAATGTAGAAGTTGTTTTTAAGCTGTTTGTAACAATCATTTTGTTTCAACATCTAAGTGTCTCAGACATTTTTCCACCTGAAGTGTTTTTCTTAGAATTCAGATGAGCCAGAAAAAGTGTGAAAGTGAAAAATGGCACAAAAATGGGTGAGCCTTTTTACAGAGGGTCTTGCCTTGTAGAATAGACCCTGCTCTTCTATAGCAACCTCAACAGGCATCAACAGGCAGGAGAGCATCTTGTTATTAACTCCTGCAAAGCTGCACCCTAAGAACAAAAGCTATGAGAAACTTCCTTTCAAAACAGAGCAAGACTGTACCATTTTTTGTGTTTTACTTTTTGTGTTAAAAGTAGCAGTATTTCCAGCTGGAAAGCTACTGATGTCATGGTACTTGCAATCAGATCTTATCTGGGCATTTGTTTTATGTTCTTTCTAATGATGGTGCTTCAAGCAGCAAGTTACAGTATACTCCATCCTGGGGTGATTTTGGGGTATTCATATAGGAATAAACACTCAAATAGCTGGTTACTTTTTGTGCCCACTGTATGAAGAATTTCCTTGCTGGTAATCTCTGAAAGTACTAATCCAGCCTGATCCAGTTTAGCTTGTAATATCTGAAAGCAGCACAGAAAATATGCAAGAAACACTACAAGAGCTTTGTATTCACATTGATGTAAGGTGAGACTTATTTTAATGTACTCATGGATTCTTAGAGCCAGGCATTTGCTATCATATTATCCTATAACATGTCAGAGAAGTAATGCTTCCAAGAGAAAGATGGCAGATTGTCAACTACTGATGATGGTAATTCGGGGATGTAGGATTTTTATGGATAGAATTACAACAGAAAAGCATTAACTGCCTATGGCAAAGAACACTGTTAGGTAATGACAGCATAGGAAGTTAAACTGAAATTCTTGTGCTCTTACTAGAAACAGGAGCAGTGTGTTTAAAATCACCTATTATCAAGACTGCTGTTACAAGTAGGTTCTGGGCAGAGGGTCATATCCATTGTTGTTCAGGACAACAAATTGAAAGTACACCCAAAAAAGATAATTCAGCTACTAAATGTTACATAGAAAGTGTTTCACTTGCCCTAAAAAGGGAACTGCTGTTTGGTTTGTAGTAGGAAAGTCTAGTTTACTCAGCTGAAGGAAAGGCTAAGGGCAACTTGATAGCAACCAAATTCTACTTGAAGGGGAGCCAGAAAGACATCAGGCTCTTCATCATAGAGGCAAGTGGTGTAACAAGGGGCAGTGGCCATAAGTTGTAGTTTTTGAGAGTTTAGACAGAACATTGAGAAAAACCTCTTCATCAGGAGGGGAGAGCAGTGCTGGAGCAGGCTGCCCAGTAGCACTGTGGGATCCTGCCCCTGGAGATTTTCAGGAGGTGGTTCACAAAGCTACAGCTAATCTGATCCAGTGTCACTGTGAGTTCTTAAAGAGGTATACTGGAATTAAAACTGAATGAAAAGAGAATTTAAAAATAAACCCTAGTTCATGGGAATCTTTCTGCACTAGATGCTATAATGAACTATTTTGGGTGTGGAAATGTGACAGCCAAAAAGAATGTTGGGCACCTACAAATGGCTATGGGAAAGTGATAACAGACCACTGTTAAGTTACATATCTAGGCATGTGTTTTGCCAGGGTGCTAGGCATCCCATTCCACAATTTTCTGGTTCTATTTTATACCTCTTATATAAATCTTCATTAAAGAAAAAAAAAAAAAAAAGAAACAGAAGTCAGAGACAACCTCTTCATACAAAAACCTGACAATTTTTTTTCAATTGCTGTAAACAGTAATTTTTCAATGATGCAAATATTGCTGATGTAAATATTGATGTAAATACAAAAAAAAAAAAAAAAGAAACAGGAGTCAGAGACAACCTCTTCATACCAAAACCAGGCAATTTTTTTCAATTGCTGTAAACAGTACTTTTCCAATGATGCAAATATTGCCGATGTAAATATTGATGTAAATATTCAGTTGATTTAGATGAAAATATTGCAGCCACACATGCCAGTTTTTAAAGTTTGAGTGATATCACTATCACTGATGTCACTGTCAAGATATTGATGAAAATCTGTTGTTTGAGATGGACTGTCTCCTGACAGGGGTACAGACACGGCATCTTAGGGCAATGCAGAGATAATTTGTTTTGAAAATAAATTCAGACAGAAGTTGCATAAGATTAGATGAAAATATTGCAGCCACACATGCCAGTTTTTAAAGTTTGAGTGATATCACTATCACTGATGTCACTGTCAAGATATTGATGAAAATCTGTTGTTTGAGATGGACTGTCTCCTGACAGGGGTACAGACACGGCATCTTAGGGCAATGCAGAGATAATTTGTTTTGAAAATAAATTCAGACAGAAGTTGCATAAGAAGTGCTATTTATAGACTTCTAAAAATAAACCCTAGTTCATGGGAATCTTTCTGCACTAGATGCTATAATGAACTATTTTGGGTGTGGAAATGTGACAGCCAAAAAGAATGTTGGGCACCTACAAATGGCTATGGGAAAGTGGTAACAGACCACTGTTAAGTTACATATCTAGGCATGTGTTTTGCCAGGGTGCTAGGCATCCCATTCCACAATTTTCTGGTTCTATTTTATACCTCTTATATAAATCTTCATTAAAGAAAAAAAAAAAAAAGAAACAGGAGTCAGAGAAAACCTCTTCATACCAAAAACAGGCAATTTTTTTCAATTGCTGTAAACAGTACTTTTCCAATGATGCAAATATTGCCGATGTAAATATTGATGTAAATATTCAGTTGATTTAGATGAAAATATTGCAGCCACACATGCCATTTTTTAAAGTTTGAGTGATATCACTATCACTGATGTCACTGTCAAGATATTGATGAAAATCTGTTGTTTGAGATGGACTGTCTCCTGACAGGGGTACAGACACGGCATCTTAGGGCAATGCAGAGATAATTTGTTTTGAAAATAAATTCAGACAGAAGTTGCATAAGAAGTGCTATTTCATGTATAGACTTCAGTTTTTTATTTAAAAAGTAAGATTCTTATAGTACTTTCTATAGTAAGAGAGATTGGGAGTCTGTTACTTTTACTGTTTGGTTGATAATTACAAGAGCATCTTCTCTTGCCTGTATTAACTGTTTCTTGAGACTGTCCTGGTATATTTTCATTCAAGTTAAAGTATCTACAAGCCTTAAAACAGATGCAGGTATTAATCCTGAGGTGCAGGATGCCTGCAGCTCTCAGAATTGTCACTCCCTATAAAAGTTGTCAGATCTATGTGTGTAATTAATTGGTTTTGCATTGTTAGATGGATCTGCAGAGCTTAGACTTAGAGCCAAGATTTGTAGTCCCAATAACTTATTCTTCATGTGCTTCATGTACCTTCCCCTTGACAGCTGCAGACAATGGTAGGGTCCTCCCAAACCCTTCTTAGGGCTGAACAAACCCAGTGTTCAGCCTTTTCTCCTTCATCACATGTTCCAGCCCCTCATCATCTTGGTGTCTCTGCACTGGGCTCCCTCTGGTATGTGAATCTCTCCTTTACTGGGCACACTACCTCTGGACACCATTTGCCAGATACTGTTTCACAAGTGCGACAGAGAGAGGAGTAATTAGTTTCCTTCCCCTTCTGGTTGCACTCTTGCTAATGCAAGTCTTATGTGGCCAACCACCTTCACTAGCAGGCTGTGCTGATATGCAGCAGTCAGTCCTAATAAGTACAAAATTATGGCTGTGGATTATATAGGTTACTTTTTTTGAGTTGAGCACATGCTGAACAAGGAGGCTTCAGTGGAATTTAAATATTTTTTGAATCCACCTGACAAAGTGCTTATTCATTCTGCAAGTATTATAAATTTGCAAAGGTTTTCTGGACAGTGTTTCTGGACACAAAGGTTGCTCAGGAAACAACCAAAGCTTTGCTGTAGATCGGAGGTAAGACATCAGTTCCTCTGCATAAGAATACACAGGGGATCAGTTCCAATGTCCTAACTGAAATTCCATTTGAACCACGTTGTGTATTAAAATATTCATATTTGGTAAAAAGAAAAAATCATTCCAAAAACTGTTTTCCTCATCGTTGTTTGGTTCCATGAAATAGGTTCAGCATTTGTAAAGCGAATGGTGCTGCATTCATTTCTTGACCAAATGACAACTATAAGGGTAAAGCATCATATCTTTTTTCACTTGCTTCACTCACTCTTATCCCAATAGAATTCTGCACCCAGAACTTGGCAGACAAATGTCGATTATTCTGCTTGCCCTCTTATGCCACTGTTTAAATCACTGATGCCTTAGTCCAGAAGCTTTTATGCAAGTTGTTCATGTGAACACAAGAAGAGCAATTTAGGTAGCTAAATGTAGGGTACCCTAGCCTGACCTCCAACTGCCACTCCAACTGTTTGGAAGTTCTGGTCATATCTGCCAGTCCTATGCCTTAGGTGAGACTATATTTGCCTTCAGCTCCCAAAATGTTAACTTTCAGAAAGCTTGAACTTGAAACGTTTGCTAATGCGTAGCCATTGCAGCATGCCCAGTCTAAAATGAGAGGCAGGAAAAAAAGTTAATAAAAACCCCTAAAAAGCCACTGTTGTATCAATAACAGTATAAAAATAAGGTCAATAATTTGAGTAAGTGAACTGCCTGATACAAAGAACTGTAAAGAGAAAAGTAAGCCAATTAAAGCTTCTAATATTTGGGTTATTCTGCCTAAAAATCCCAATGGAATAAAGGGTACTATGCTCTATGTACAATGTAACACACTCATGATTTTATGCCTTGTTAGAAAAAATGCTTCTATGACATTTATATATCAAATTGCAATATATTGTATGCTTTCGCATTAGAAAAAAACCCAGAGTTGTTGCAAGAAATTTGCATCTCTGGCTCATGAGTTTACCTAAATCTAGGCTGAAATATTTTTAGGATTATATGCCAGAGTTTTCATCTCAAATCCCACCAACCTCCTACTGGAACAACTACTGAAAATATGAAAAGCAAATAAAACAAACAGAGTAACGATGTACTATTATTGTTTTAGACCGAGTATCTCCTGATGAGGTGAAAATATTTATGTACTTCCCAGCTTTTCTTTCATCTGTACCCTGAACTTCTTTTAATGAGCAATTTCCTCTCTGAGTAGAATCACAAGCATAAAGTTCAGATGCATGCCCAAGAGGTGTCTATAGCTGTCAAGCAGCAAGATTGGGGTATTGATTGGGATATTTGGATTGGATCTGTTGTTGGTTTCATTTAGAAGAGGTTATACAGTCACTGTAGAAAGAAAGGAATCTGTATTCTGACTTGCATACTCATTGTTTTCAGAAAGATAGTCTAATGGCTCTCAAAATGGGTGCATCTCAGATAAAGATAAGTTCTTTTTATTTCCATGAAGTGTATGCCAATAAAGGGTTAAATGAGAGTACTTTTATGTAACATACAGATACTTCAGTTTTGGAATCTCTGACAAGGTTGGTAACATCATTTGCTGTGCACTGCCATGTGCTTTCTAGTTCATTGGAACCATTTGAGTAATTAGAGCATGATTTATTCTCTTACAAATGTCTGAAATCCATTGTTAATGTCCCTTAGAGAACTTGTTTCTAAATTATCAAAGCTGCAAAATTATTTTAGCTGTTGGCCCATTAATAATGTTGTAAATTTCTGCATTACTCCATTGTGTCTTTATAAGATTATACTACCTCTGATTCTTGGTTAAAGTTGTTTCTATATATTCTGGGATCATGCCAAAACATTGATCTTTGTCAATATTCATTAGTCTATTCAGCTTAGAAACCTAATATTCTGGAAACTTATTTCAGGGGAATAATTTTTATGGAGGGTTTTGTATCATTAGGAATTCCAGGGAAAAAAGCTTCCCTATGGGAGAGGGGACTCTTGGAAAATTTGGGAAATGCTGTAAGTGACAGCACATATATGTATATATTTGTCTGAAGATTGTAATGACAGCAGTTCATCTAGTGACCTTAAAGAGCTGTGCAATGTGCATTTCTTAGCTATCTTATAAGACTTTTTATGTAATTCAATGATATTGATATATGACATTTCTTTCACCGAGAGACTTGTTGATAGTTGTCTCCTGAAAGTTGTAGCAATCTCTTGTATATCTGAAAAAATTAATGGATTGACAGCTAATTGCAAACAAAGCAACAGAAGGCTGACAAATCAGCTCTCAGATGCTGATTTGGGCTAAGGTAAAAGGTGTGGTTTCTTAGTTAAGCTTTCTAGGAAAAGGTTCAGTGCTTTGTTAAATTAGGCAGCTAAAGGAAAACGAACAGAGTGATTTTGTGTCGTGCTTTACAGTTGAAATCTTCAGAGTTAGAGAGGAGGCATTTGGTTTAATATTTGTTAAAATGCCATAGTTGCATTTCACAGAGCGAATCTAAAAATATCTGTAACCACTTGAAGTGTGTGATAGTTTCTTTGTAAATTATAATTAACGCATAATAGATTCCAATAAAAAATTTGCATACAGTTCAAGCAAAGATTTTAAACTGCTTTACATAGACATATAAATACTGCTGCAGTGGGGAAATTCAGAGAAAAATGTCTGAAGGACAGTTCTAAAGATACAGTTTAGTTCCTACTCTTTCAAAACTCTCAGTTCTTAAACTAGAAATTAAACACAGCTCTGCTAAAGCTCTTCTCTTCTACTACAAGAATACATTGTTTCCCTTGAGATATAAAGCCACAGAGGACATGAATTATTGCACTGAAGAGTTTGTGAGTTGATATTTATTAGTCTTTCAAAGAAGTCACATTGTTTTTGAGGAGTGTGATATATAAATAAATTCATTTCATGACCACAGACCAGACCTCACTTTGAATGTTTAATTGAGACTAAAAAGAAGGCCTCCTATTACATACCAAGTTTATTAATTTTAGGAAGTAAATATAATTTATGCCCTAACTCACTAGGAAGGTATGAGCCCTTTTCATACAAGACAGATCAGTCCAATAAAAAAACAAATTAAGTACTAGTTAGTTTTAACCTAGTCCTTGTCCTCTGCAAAGCTGAGTGATAACACGGGTTTGTAGTATGTCTTAAAAGTCAATAGATTGGATGGGCTGGTTTTTCTATGTTTTTTATTATTATTTGCAACATAAAATGCTAATATAATTTTTTTTAATGGGTAGAATATCTATTTAAAAGAAAAATGAAACTCAAACACAGGCACACATATTCACCCATCTAAAGTAAAATTGATCCAGTTTTCTAAATGTTTATGTATTTCAGAGCTCAGACCTTGAACATTTTGAACACCCTCTATTCCCTTACCACAGTGGGAGGCTAGGGAACCCATCATCTTGTGAGATGCAAGATTAGATATTGCAATAATCTTCCACCCCCTCAACATTTACATCCTAATATTTCATCATCCTCCCAAGTCCATAGCCTTCTCCACTATACAGGGAGACAGATGGCTCATAAGATTACAAGCTACAGAGATTTGGTGCTACAGACAGGTCTCCCAGTATTCTAAGAAAATTAACAATTTATTTAAACAGCTCTGTCAGATGCAATCCTCTTTGCCTCATTTTGTCTCCTGCTGGCTCTGCTTCATGTAGGATTGCCTGCACATACATTCACTGGTTACAGATTAATTATGAAGGAAAGAAAAGAAACATAGTCATGAGCTAGATGACCTGTGGGCACACTGGACAAGCATGTGAGCATAACTGGAATAACAGACAAGAAAGAAATGACATTTCTTATTTTTGTAGCATCTTTATGAAAGAACTCTATTTTGTGCAGCTGAAACAGATTCTTGCCCATTGAGCAGCTCTAAATTAAGTCAAAGGATTATCTGTATCACAGTAGTCCCAAGGAACATCAGACTTCAGCTAAGGAGGGCACCAGCCTGACTCTGCACCCTGCAAAACCATTGCTGCTGCTGCCTGCTGATCTGTCCCTTGTGGCCAAGAGAGCTGCTCAGTGGCTGGTGGGCAGTGAGTACCCAGGAGCAGGTACACAAATAGCAGGTGTAGCAGGTGATTGTTTTGCATAGAAAAACCTCACAGTTCACTAGTTATTGCAGCACTGTGCAGTTTGCTGAGCAGGCCAGTGAAAACAGGTAGCCAAATTAAGGATCTGGCTGTTGTGGGAACTGTAGCTCTGAACTGATGAGGGGCCAGTTATAAAATGAAGTGATTAGCCACGTGGCTCAGTGTCACAGATGGGGAACACCTTCTCCCTTTTCACTTCCATGTCACGGCTGTGCTGCAGAGATCAGTCTGTCCACTTTGTCAAAGGGAAGGATGACCATTTGCTGTCTTGTCATTTAAATCTAATGCCAGAGGTACACAAGGATGCGTGCCAACCAGAGCTCTTGCAGTCACTATGTGATGGTTCACTCAACCAGAAGGCAGTCACTTAGCTGCAGAGCCTGTTCCCAGGGCAAGGCGTGCTGAGAAAGAAGAGCTATACCCAAAGGTCTCTCCCAAGTGAAAGCCTCATGGTCTGTATTGCAGCATTTGGATTTGGCTAGAGAAAAAGCAATGAAGTAACCTGGCAGAGATGTGCTCCTGTGCTGAACTCTCCTGATTCTCTGCATGTCTGAGCAATGCAGATTGGTGGTTTGGCAACAAGGGGTGCAGGAACCCCCATGAAGTGAGAGGTTGCAGCCAGTGACTGTCCAAGACCTGAGCAAAAGGGAGAAGGTGTCTTAGAGTGTGCAAGAAAATCAGCTCTGTAGAAAAATGGAAATGGAGATGTGTGCTTTTGCAGATATTCTTGTTATAGAAGTTCTTTTCAAAAATAGTGCTGTTTCTCTTTTACTTGGCAATAGAAACATAGTTTCAGTAATCCTCATCTGTCATGTATTTTAACATAGCTTATCTGAGTGTGGGTGACTATAATTGTACATTTGTACATTGTACAACTTGATACACAATTTCTCAACAGTGTGTTTGCTTATCACTAGAAAAACTACACCTAGGACATGAGGGCTGTATTTGCCTTTTTCAGAAATTAATTACAAGGGATATGTAACTATCCTGTAATCCTCCCATACCCTGTCCTTTTCCCCTGCATCACTCCAGGCTGAAATGTTCTTGCTTAACATTATTATTCCCTTTGAATTTTTTACTATTGAATTTCTGACTGTTCCTATCCCTTTTTTTCATTATTACCTAGAATTTCCTCCATGATACTTGGGAGTATCTCCTATACAGTTCATCCCTCTTCAGTACCATCATTAAATTTCATTAACATGCTTCTCTCTTTTCTATGACAACCATTACTGGAAACACGAAACAGCATCTGTTCCCACACGGGTCCTTGGGGAAAAGCAGTTCCTAGGGAGTCTCCAGTCCAGCAGTTCTGTTTTCTGCATAACACAATGATGTCTCTCTCCAACAGTCCCATCCCCATTTGTACTCTGCTCCTCAGCTGAACTAATGTTTTCTCACATGGTACCACCCTCAAATGCCTTAATCAGAAGCATCTAAACTTTTATAATTCCTTTGTAAGCAAATAATTTCTGCCAGGTAGTTTGATGGCTTGATCTGACCTAAGAGTTCTGTACAAAAACAGTGCAGCTTTTTATCCCACTTCCTAGGTTTTTTTCTCTTTTTGTACTTCTGTGAATTTACATGAGTCTAGTCCATGCTTCATCAGTGCAGCTTTTTATCCCACTTCCTAGGGTTTTTTCTCTTTTTGTACTTCTGTACATTTACGTGAGTCTAGTCCATGCTTCATACTTTTTCTCAAATGCTTGTGATAACACCTTTACTTTCCTTGTCCTATTTGTGCATACAATTGAAAATCCTTTGGAAATCTCCTTAACTTTTGCTATATGAGCTAAACTTCAGTAATGTTTGTTGATAGGTTGGGTTTTTTTGCAGTTCTTGTAGTTCTTGTTATTTTTAATGTTTGTTCTTCTCCCTTCTAATGCCTTCTCAGTCTTCTCAATAACAGTTTTTCATCCAAAGAGGTCTGGAGCCCTGTCTTATCAGACACTTATTTTCATTTACTGGGGAAACAGGGTCCCAACATTGACAGGAATAAATTTTCGTTTCTACTTAGGGCCATCTTCACCCTCTCTCTTCTCTCCTACTCTGGTTATGAAGACACACACTGTCCCAAGGAAAACAAATAAGTCTTTGCTCTGTAACTGGCATTACAGAAGTCAAAAGCAGCTTTATGCAAATGTATACACATATACTTTATCGTGTAACTTCCTTCAACTTTTCTTTGTTTCAGTCCATGATATACTGAGAGCTTTTCTATTTCTTCTTTTTTCTTTCTACTTTTTCGTGAGTTTCAGTCCATGGTATACTGAGAGCTTTTCTATTTCTTCTGCCTGTAGCAGAAAATTGCCATAAAAAGTTTTTGAGGTTGAAGTAAAAGAAAATTGTCCAAAATTCTATTAATCGAAGATCCACAGACATAAATTATTTTAAATTATAGCTTTTTTGGTAGTTGCCCCAGTAAATGGCTGTGCTAAACCAAGTAATTTATCATGGCAAATATTTCAGTTCTTAGCTGTCTTATATCATGCTCAGGCCTTTGTACTTTTACAAATTAAGTTTATTTAACTGGGGTTGTCCACAAACTTACAGTTGTCCACCCACTTTTCTCACCAGTGTTTATAATATCAGCTCCAAGGCTGCAGAGAGTCAAACACAGAGCCTCAGTCAATGTATTATTTTAGTTAAGTAAATAAAATGATAATTTTATTTTTTTTAAAAAAGGTAACAATCATTCCAGCATAGTAATATGTCCTAAATGGAACTGTTTAAAAACAAGTAGCGACTCAGTCCTGGAAGACCAGGTGTGGAGGAAGAGAGACAGCATCAAGCTATTTCTTGAACCTTTTCTGACAAAGGCAAGAGCTTGTGGGAAATCTTTGGCAACGGTACCAATAAATCTAGCATCAAAGCATAAGTTTTCTGGACTTAATTTTCACTTAACAGGGATGCTCTTTCCATGGGGGAGCATTAATGTGTGTATTAGTCTTACACTCTCTTAAGCATGTCTTTGAAATAAGTGGTATGGAAAAGTCTTTATGAAACCAACAATTTTGCCTCTGACATTTCTCTCCACCCCAAAACCTAGAAAAATCAAACATTTCATGACTCTCTTGACTGTATAAAGAACTTCTCATTTTATAGGATGTCCTGCTTTCCCTTAGTTTCTCAGACAACCCTGGTTTTAATTTGGCAGCTCTCAGTGGTCTCTGCAATAAGATTCAGCTGTTCACTAACAGTCACCTTCCCATGTGAAAACATTTCCAAACACAAAAGGTCTTGGATGTAATTTCTTAAAGAAAAACATTGAAAAAAACATAAATCAAGACCAAGAAAAGTAAAATTACAGTTACTGTCACAAATATCCCCTTTTTCTCTCCTCCATCTATGCCTAAGAAGGAGAATACAGGCAACTTGGTGCAATACTGATGTCATTGGATGAAAATATTCATTTATCTGCCATCCAAAGGCCATTGCATTGCAAGGGAGGAGGGTTCAACAGCTATCAGTGCTCAGGTAAACATTCCTCCAATGAAAGATCACTGCATATCCAAAGATAACATGACATGAGTAGATCTTACACGTCTCCTGGTTGTAGGAAAATCTCCAGAATAAAATTGGTAATTTGTTTGATAGTATGATAAGAAACTTGACCCACTGAAAGGAACAAAAGAATCCTCTTCACCCAACAATGTTTGTTTTTTTCTCCAAACTACTCTGTTGAAAGGTCTCTGGTAATTTGGGCTCCAAAACCTTAGGATAAGAGTGATGGAAAGAAGACTGAGTCATTCTTGTTCAGGAAATGGCAAAAAGCATGTGGGTTAGATATGTCTCTATTAATCCAAACCTGTCTCTCTTTCCTGCTTTCTTTGTGTTCCTTCTTATATTGATAGTAGCAGCTAAATGTGAGTGATTAACATTCTAATCGCTGAAGCACCTGCATGCAGCTAAAGATTTTTCTAGCCTACCTACAGGATTAGTAGGCCTAGTGCTGAAGTTAATGGAATTGGGTATTAAAATCACAGAGGGAGTTTTGAAAATCACTAGAAGGGTGATCAGCACCCACTCAAGACTGCTTTTAACTTAGGGATGAGTTCCTTAGAGCATAGTCAGCAAATTCCTGTCCTGAAAATCCTGCAGCCCAGTCATATACTATGTAGTAGTGGCCTACTTGGGACAGTTTACTTTTCATTCTTGGTACAAAGGTCACTAACAAACTTCAATTTCTGATGCCTAGTACATTATTCCAAGTGGAAGAATCAAAGCACATTTTTCTTTTATACACAGCAAGAATGTGTGGATTTGAGTTGCTCAAACTAATGTTTTTTCACAAATGCACAGCAAATGGTTGGATAAGAATGAAGTATTGGAAACTGGATAGCTTGGCTCAAGCTTGTACATAGTGAAGAGCATAAATGAAGTGGGGAGCATAATTCCACCATGGAGAGATGCAATTCCACTGAGATTGTTAATGACTGCAAAGCTGATAGAAACCTAATTGGTGTCCTGGAATAGAAGGTCAGATAAGGTCAAATAGAAATAGTGTGTAAAAATACATATATATAGTATGCACACTTGGCACTCACCACATCTGGGACAAATCAGTTGGGATGTTCAGAATCTGTTCACAGGCATTTTATCTTTTCTGAATTCTAAAATTTGGGAGCTTTAATTTTAATTTAGGGGTCCCGCAGAAATGCAGATCTAAAGGAGGACTGTTTCCAGCACATTTCAAACTTCTCCTTTAGGACTTGATAATTGAGTCTCTCCTGTGGGAACACATTGGTAGCAATAATCTTAGTGTATACCAACATGACATATGTGAAAATATGGAATGTATGGCTGAAATCTTGCACGTGCAAACAAATTGAATCAGTCATGCTGATAAGAACCTGTAGACTCCCTGTTCTTGCCAGTTCTTGTTCTCCTCTCTTGCCAGTCTGATCTCAATGTAGGAAGTGGGTGAGGACTGTACAAGGTTGTCACAAGAAGGCATATGAACTTACTGAGTCCAGTGGCAAATGGACTCAATTATATGAACTTAATTATGGAGCTGGTTATGTATATATCCATTCCTACATCTCAGTTCTTTCACTTGTGTTCCTAAACTTTAATCCTATGAGTAAAAGGTGCTGGAAGTCATCACGGTTTACGCCAGCATTAGTATGCTAGGGATGTTGTATTGCAGAAAGTGTATAAAAAAATAAAGAAAGAAATGACAGACTTTGATATTAGGTAATTCATCTTCTTTCCTTGGAACCACAGAGAACTGACACTTTCTTTTCAGACATTTTAATAAGAGCATTAGTGAAACTGTTTCTCAGCAAATCAAGTTTCTGTAATCTTACTTTTCCCTTAAATATACCATATCTCTCAACTTTACCATCTTTATACAGAGAAAAACCTTATATTATGGCAATTGTATTATGGCAACAAATATCTGAACACCGTGGCTTTAGGAGGCAGAACTGAAGAAACCCTAAGAATTTAGCTGCCTACTATCAGCATTGCTTTGCAGCTGAGCAGTGGAGGTGTGTGGATCTCTGTGTTGTGCCCTACTAATGATCCCAGAATCTCCTGTGAACACCAGTTTTGCTCCTGGAACCCCCAGCTGTATTACAACCCTCACCTCACATCCCACTGGACATTGGTGCACACCTGTGTGTTACTCACTTTTAGTGGAGAAACCTGCAAGAGTTCTAATAAGCATATCGAGTCAAGTGTGAAACTGATAAATTAATGGTCCAGAGGGCCCTGGACACAGACCTGGAGGGTCCATGTCTATGATGTTCAAGAGACTGCTAGCCATTGGAGCAAGAAGTATTGTGGCAGTGGGCAGAGCAAAGGAATAAGAGGCTGGAGAGCATATTTCAGTGCAATTATAATAATTTATAACTTGGGGTTGTTCTCCTCTTAAAAATCTCAAAAGCAGAATATTTTTACTTTCTTATAAATTATTCACAGTCATTTGCTTTGCTTCATGACAAGTAACTTCTTTTCTTCAGACAGGATTTTCAACCTGAAAGAATGAAAGTGTTGACCCAGTTATGCCTGACAAACAAAACGTGAAAAGAACTAAAATTAGAAATTGATAAAATAATCTTAGAATGAGCAAGAAACTAAGCTTTTTTTTCCCCTTTTTTGTTTTTTGGGGTAAAGCTATTTCACTTATTAAAAAAAAAGAGAAGAAAATAGACTTCAAAATGAAAATGCTCAAGGAAGAATGAGGTAACATATATGGAACATGCTGTACATTATCAAAAAAATTGGTTTCAAAACTGCCCTAAATGAGAATTTAATCCCTTACTTGCTTTGCAAAATGTTCATGATGCCTTGCCAGACCCTCATGCCCCATCTGTGGCCTCTCTCCTGCAGACTGCAGCCCTTGTCATACATGACATAGATTTCTGATACCGTATTAAAGGTAGTATATAGGAATTGAAAATGTATATACCATGTGTTGTTTTATAGGTTAAAAATGTCTTAGTGGCATCAAATTCCAGACTTGAGTATTACATCTAGGACTGGATCTACTCACTCCCAGATTCAGAAAAATCATGAAAAGGAAAAATTAAAAAGGCTTCATGGAAAACCTGTGCCCCTTTTAACCTTCTGGTATATTCAGTGCTAATGCATGGGATGTTATTCATGTATTGATTGCATATTCCATTAAAAGAGTCTCAAACGGTTAATGTAGGTCAAAAAATTGCTTACCTTCTAAGATGTAGAGATCAAGACATTAGACATTATAAGACTTTCTTAAAATTCCTAAAGCCATAGTTAAAAAATTTAATGGGTGACATTTTAAAAATGAAAATAAAAATTTGCACTTAAATTTCCCACTAGGATCAATGATTTAGGTTTTTATTATCTGAAGTGCTTCAGAAACTGGTAGTAAATAACACTTAATTAAACAGATTAAATAAGAAAATGTTTGTTTACATTATTCTATAAAGAAAAGAATCCCACAGCTTTTGTACCGTGAACTATGTTTGCTCTTCGAAGGAGTTAATAAAAAAAGAGTGCCAAGCAGTTTCTTGTCTACTTATTGGAGACAGTCATGATCATACTCAAGATAAGAGAGGGGTTGTATATATTTAAATGACTTGCAGTCCTAGTTTATCCATTTTAAGTTGGCCAGATGCATCTACGTTTCATTTTTCTTCAAACACTATTCACAGTATTTGAAATCTGTGTTAGTTCATAACTCAGCTCCCAACATGCTTGAACTGCTGTGCAAAGACAACATCAGACTGGGGGTTTATTCTCCTTGTTGTGAGATATGCTCCATTTTTATATCTCTTTATGCACATACATTTCCTTTTTAGCTAAGTATTTTGCTGAGTTTGTCCTATTTATAGTAATTTTCAGTGGTTTGGTAATGTCCAGTTAAAATATCCTGGCAAATCTCTTCTGAATTGGGGGCTCTGAACTATTAGAGGTCTTCCTGCTTGCAATTTAAAATACACTGGAAAAACTATGAAAGTATCAGTACTTTGTGTGTTCCCTATTTGCTTTGGATATCAGACCTATACTTGACTGCATTTATAACTACTTTCTTAGGTGTTTAGAAAAGTCGTTGTTGGACAGCAGGGAACCATTTCACTTGCAGCTGTTTATTTAGTATTTATCATTTTAACAGTTCAGGAAAAAGAACATTTTCCAACCTCATTTTTTACAAGAATTTCCACTCAGTGCGAGCTATCAACACCTTCACCAAGTCAGAAATATAAAGCTGGCCTCATTCTCCTTATCTTATAATTTATAATGATGTTTTGGTACCTGGTAATCTCAGCATGTGCAATGGAGTCAGTCAAGAGACTCATGTACACAATTAGTGCTGTACATAGTGGCTCTGAAAATGATTATAACATCAGGATTCTCAACTGTATTTTGAAAACATAATTTCTGTGTAAAGAACCTGAAACTTTCAAAGAGAGAAAGCAAGCCAGCTGCATGGCAGGCAGTGATAAGCAAAACTGAAAATCAGGCTGTGCTAATATAGAATTGTAAGCCTTTTATCTGCATTTTAAACCTTAGGAAATTACCTCCAAAAGAGGAAGGCGTAAATATCTTCTTCATTTAAATGACTGCTACTTGATATTCTGATGGAGAAGAAATTAAAAGGTTTTGGTTTGGACTTTTGTTTAGCTTGGGTTTTGCTTTCTTTTATTTCTTCTAGTTCTTGACTGCTGTGTTCACACTCAGCTCAGATGTTATACTTTTCCTGTGAGAAACCTGTGCAGGTTTCCTGAATGTAGGAGATTACTACTGCTTAGGGAACAACATCACAGATGCAGTGAAGATAAGTGGATTTGTGACTTAATGATCCCCTTTCTTCCATACTCTTCTCCTTTCAGCAAATGAAAAAGAAGCTTTCTGGATAAAATTAAAGTGGAAGGAGGAAGAGCTGAAATAGCTTTCAAAAAAACTGATCTAAGCTAGGTCAAAGCCTCCCATTGATGTTACAAAATAATATCTAAATTCCCTGAATCATTGCATTCTTGCCAAAAGACAGTAATTTTTTTCACCTGGAAATATCCTCCTTCAGTTGCTTTACTTAGATTTACAGTGAATATTTGTATAATTCATGCCCTGTTGATGAGGGAAATGGTTGCCATTGATTGCAGTCATAGGAGATTAGAACTTTTGATCCCTTTTAAAGAAAAACTAATTACTGCTATGCAGTAATGCAGTATCTGAACTGATCAGATGGGTAAAAATGGCACTTTCCATGATAGACAGGACTCAGTCAGAGATGAATATCAGGGAGTCTGAATCTGGTCAGCAGAGTAGCCACCAAAGCCTTGATAACTCAGCATTAGTGCATATTTGTGAGATTGCTGCACTTACTACTGCACTATCGATTTCACCTGTTAGGACCACATTTGTCCTTTCAGGGGTCTGTGACTCCAGCATATTGAAAGATATGGAACTGTTCACAGACTTAACCAACTAGCTGATTCAAGTTTATGATCAAAGTCTTCTTCCTGAGAAAAAAATATTGCTTTCTTCTGTAGCATGCAGTCAGAGATGCATTTAATCTCACATTGACTGATGTCTGCTATCCCTAGCACGTAAAGGAAATGCTTACGTACTCATAGCTACCTTTATTTCAGAGATGTGACTGTAGCACTTGCTGCACTAATTCCCCAGGATATTTATTTATAAAAAAATTACTTCCAGAGCCTTTTAGTGCATTGACCTTGTTTCAGGGTTTAGCTGGGAGGAGGGAGAACTGGGTTTTTTTCTTAAGCACTGCAGGGGATTTCTGTCAGGTTGCTTTAACACTTCCCTTCAGAGTCTTGCCAGGCTTTCAGGCTAAAGAATTTTCAGATGTAGCTAGCCATCATCACATAGGTCTTTGCACAGTCTCTGTTATTTTATAAATCTAAAATTCAACTGGTTTTCAAGAAGAGAGGAAACAACAGCATACAAATATAAAGCTATCAGATCAGAACAATAAATGCATGGAAAAAGATAACTTCTAATGCATCAGATACATATAATATAGTGACCACTGCATGGACTGGCTTCATGCATTTTATCAATTACCTGTGCAAAGATTTGGAAGGTTGTTGTACCTCTAAAGAATAGAAGGAAGAAAGTGAGACGATACACTGTTGAATTTTCTTTCAAAAACCAGAGGTTTCTTAGTAGCAGAACACCAGTTTTAAAAACCACCAGAATACTCGTGCTCTACAACTATGAAAGTCTTAATCATCTTTACTCCACTCAACCATGACCCTAATAGGTTAGCACTGCAACTGCTATTAGCTGCACCTTTTGCTCTCTCTTCCTGAGTGTTTTCATGTACACAATGTATGGGAAATGCATGCAGATAATTCTTGAACCTCATTCTCTGTCTGAAGTATCTACCATACAGTAGCATAGAATGCATAGGGGTTTTTTTAGTGTGTATTTGAGTGTCTGATTACAGCCAGGCCACAAGAAGGTACCTCATGTATTCCCAGATAACCATGCTAAAGCAGTGATTCTGGATTAATGTTAAAGAAAGCCTATTGAAATGGCAACATTCTACCTCTTCTTACGGTGTAACAGGTAGAATTGTAATTCTGTCTTGTTCCTGCCTGATCTTTGAACTCCATCCCTCACCTCTCTGTCATCACTGCTCAATTTCACACAAGGTTGCCACATATGGAGAATGGATATACAGCCCTGTTCACAGATGGGGCTTAGGCAAAGTGTTCAGCTTCGTGGCATTTCTGTGCTAATCCCTGGAGGCCTTTGGATATACCCTCACAGCAATGCACTTACGTATACTAGTACTACTTGTAACCTTGCTTGGCCAGACAGAAGCTTAGATTCCCTGGGGTTAAATACCAAGAAGATTTGAATGGTAGTTAAACTAGGTATAGGCAGGTGAAAATGTACAGCACTGCAAAATCTGACTCCACTGTCTCTTTATTTTATTAGTGCCTCAAAGAAGAGCTGTGCTATTCTAACTGCAGTGTGAGGTCTAACTAGAAAAAAAAAAAAAAAAGACATTTGGAGAAATCATCCATTTATTTCATTTTTCAGGGGTAAAAAAGGCTATTGCATCATTCTTAGCAGAGAATGGAAAGCAAGCAGTAAATAACACAGCTGTTCAGAGATAACTAGAAAAGAAACATTCAAAGCTTGCTGCATCTATTCACAGTGAATGACTGAGAAAAGACTATCATGATCCTGCTACATGTACATTCTAAAGATGATATTGCTGGTAAAGTTCTAAGGTTGTCTCTTAAAATGGGTGATTGCTAACCATGTCAACTGGACTCAATTTTTTCACTGTATATCTGTATGCAATATGGTGATACATGCAATTTTAGTCACTCTTCCTGTCTCTAAGTGGACTTTATCTGAACTGCTGTCATACCCCAAACTGTCTGCACTTTCATTAAAAGAATTACTGTTCCTGTCATCAGCTTGGTAAGAACAGCACCAGGAAATAAGCTACTCCTAAATGAAAAGATGAATTTTATTGTTCAAAAAGCTGGGGAAATATCAGTCAAACATACAGCTTAGCTGGCAGAGAGGTTGTTTGGAAATGGCAGTTAGTGCCCTTGCTGAAGTGGAGTTCCAAAATTCTGCCTGGCATTTCTGATGTTGCACTGGCATCCTGTTTGCTGTAAGAGCTCATGAAGGTCATTCAACCTATCTGTACCTCAGTTTCTTCATCAGTAAAATTGTGATAATTGTTTTCTACTGAAGTTTCCAAGTGATAGGCTTAATTGTCCTGCACTGCAAAACACTTAGAGATCTCAAATTGAAACACAGTACAGAAGTGCAAAGTATTATTGCTGTTAGAAGTCCATTACAGCTCTGTTTTTCTTTGTAAGAGCTGGTCCTTTGGTACGTGCAGCTAGACAGCTTCTAATGTTATCTTGATTCACAAAGCACTTTTTGTGTGAGGTTTGACTCACAGTAAAATGCCAGTTAGAATTTTTTCCTCAGGAACTCACTGGAGCTTGGCTTACAAAATCTGAAAATTAAATCAACCAAAATAGGTCAAACACAAAACTATATGTCCTTATGTGTCCTCTTGTCCTCTTTTAGCAGTACGGCAGATAGTTGTTGTTTTCTTTTCTGTAAAATTTAGGCTTGTTTTGCTTCTCACTTGGCTTTGGTAACTGTATCATAGTTACATTTTGAATACCTGCTCATGCAAGTTTTCATTCCCTATTAAATATAGTTTAAAATGATATGCTCATCTGTTAGTCGTCCAGAAATAATGTGCTGGATATACAAGCAGCTGATGCTACTGAACATGACAGAAGAGTCTATCATTGTGTTGCAGCTTGTTGGTAGCCATCATTACAGAGATATTTTCAAACCTAAAAAAAAAAAAAAAAGAAACAAAGCATCTGAAACGTAATCAAATGTTAATATAAGCTGCAGTTTATCATATACTTTCCCCCCATAGCTAATTCTTTAGGAATTTATTCCTATTCACATAATCCTTTAAGTTGATATGTTTCTTCTGCACCTAGTTTACAATTTCTGTTCATTTCTGTGTCAAGAACATGAAGGTGCTGCTTAAATTAGTACTCACTTCAGTGTTACACATTTTTGAATTGGTTGTTCAGTGCAGTCATAATGCAGTGAATAAATTTGTTAATATTTGAGGTGGAAAAGAAGGTAGAAAGGGAAACCAGTCAGAGCCCACCTTTCTGGCTATAACATATTATAATTTATTTAAACTCAATCAATACTTAATCTGGAGTTTAAATTCTGCTAAAGATCTGTGGCATGGCTAAAAGCAGCTGGTGCCAGGGAATAAAATTTTCTTCAGGCTGTGATTCTGATGAATTTATAATACGCTCTAAGGGTGATGCATTGACCTAAATTCACAAAAGCACTGCTATTCCTATTTATTATTATGAAAAGTATCCTACCCACAGTTTTGTTCTTTAAAATGTTGTACGGCTATATGGAAAAGATGACAGGTTGCAGTGAGGATGACTGGAGAGGAAGGAGCTGCACACACATCCCTGGCACATACTGACTGCCCAGGCTGGCAGTCCTGGGGTTTGGAGGGCACTCCCTGGCAGGAGAGCAAATCCTTGGCGAGGGGTGGGGAAGCAGAGGACAGTCAGAGCACCCTTCCACCCTTGCTTTGCCATAGGAAGCACCCAGCACTTCTCCAGGGCTTTGTCTGTGCAGCTTGTAACCACAGACAGGGTGGTGCCTTACTGTAATTCCAGGATTTGATGCAGGAATAATTTCAGCACTGTAAAACCCCAGCAAATGCTTGAAGCCAGCAGTGAGGGCAGACTTCCTGAGAGGTGTGTGTTTGTGGTGATTGCTTGGATTTGTTTTGTTGGCAACATGAATGTTGTTGTTAAGGCAGGAAGAGGACAGTTTTGTTGAAAATTGCTGCTTCTGGCGTTTTTTTTGTTTTTTCCCTCCTGTAGCCTTACAAGGGGATATAGAGATAGAACTAGGGTTTGGTTTTCCATACACAGTTCTTTAGGATCCCTCAAGTCCAGCCATCACAGTACAGTATCCACGAGCAACTCACACTGAAGTGGCTGTGAATTGCACACACTGATCTCTTGTAATGATCAGGCCACTTAATTTTTTTCCAGTGCATTTTGGCAAGCTTTACGTCTGCATCATCCAAGGGCTTTTCATAGTAAGTGGTGCCTTCCCAGTGACCTGAGTCCTTATCCAAGCATTCTTTGTTACCTTGAGAGTTTGCTGTCATATTTGTCTATTTTTGTGAAAAACCATGTGTTTTTAGCAGATTGATGAATGTGGGAAACTTAGGTTTTTTTAAAAGAGCAGAGTGAATAAGGGAAATATATCATGAATAAAGGCTGACAATCCTCTATTCCTTTCATGATGCAATATGATGCCTCTCATGTACAAACCATGAGAGCTCAATTATGTTTCTTTATTGGTACTTGACCACTTCTCAATTGCTGTTCAGGCAGAATCTGAAAGGCAGGACCCTCTCCTCTGCAACATTTATCCCCTGTACTCTCTTCTGCCTTGTTTTGGGGTGTAATATCAGACACTGTCTTCAGCATGTCTGTTCTTACTGTATTTTGTGCTCACTTCTTTCCATATTGCTGCTGTAGTCAAATTCTTGTGATTTATGCCAGAATAACTGTGGGATAGAATAAATCCACAGACTTTAAAGGCATTAGCCTGCTTTTACTGTAGCACAATTGACAGCTGTACCTAGCACTGCGACTTTATCCCACCCCCGTGAGGCAGCATCCAAAGCCATGCTGCTTTGGAAGAGCTCTGCTGTGTGCTTGCTGAGGTTTGCTCCTCAGGGCCAGCCCAGAGGATGAGAACAGCATGCAAACACAGATTCTCAGCAGGAGCAACTGTTTGTTTCAGCTCTAGCCTTTACTTAAAAATATGAAGCTATTAAACAAAAGTACAAAGCCTTGGAGTTCAATCTCATACCTAGCTAACTTGGAGAGCTGAGGGTCTAGATCCAACTGTTCTTTTCAGTCTAGCAGCAAGGAAAGCTGGGTTTCCACTTCAGTTTGTTTTCTTCTAGCAGTAATGCTGAAAGTGAGTGCTTCAAGATCCAGATGCAAAGGTGCAGATGCAGTTACCTGCTGTTAAGGTGGACTGGCTATTTAAAGAGGTCATGGACCCTTCCCTCTCCCCAACATACCAGTCTGATCCACATCACAGCATTGAACTCTGCCAAGCACAACTATAAATCATGGGTTATCATTGGCAAAGTGATATCCAAAGGCTAGGTTCTGCCTGGTAGAATAATAGATTGGGAACATCTGCAATTA
>NW_008693088.1:43136-46469 GCF_000695815.1 Acanthisitta chloris | reverse complement strand
ATAATTGAAAGTTCGAAGAGAGGAGTAGGGTTGTATTGTATTTCTTATCATGATGATCTGACCAACTGAATCTTCCTAATTAGTCCTTAATGACTAATTTTCATTAAAACATTGAATTTTTCTATATTTTTATTAAAATTTATGATCCATCTTGCTTTCTCACTGGATAAAAGAACCCCAAAACAACAACTCTCATGTTTGTTATACGTTTTTGATATTTTTATTGCAGCCAGCGGAAAAGTGAACTGAAGCTAGTTCATGTACAAGCCCAGCTTTCTCACTGGATAAAAGAACCCCAGAACAACAACTCTCATGTTTGTTACATGTTTTTGATATTTTTATTGCAGCCAGTGGAAAAGTGAACTGAAGTTAGTTCATGTACAAGCCTAGAGAAAAGCATATTCCTTGCCCCACAGAATTCCAGCTGATGAGTTGTAACAGATGAATAAGATACAAATGGAGTATAGGTTAGGAGAGACTGCCAAAAACAAGCAATAGTGTGTGCATAGTTTTTAGCTAATCAAGAGTAGTAATGTACTTTGCTGACTTTCCTAATCATGATTAGGTGCCAGTTTTCTGTTTTTGCAACACAAGAGGTAAATTTCAAGCCAATTATTTGAAAGAGGTTGGTGGGAGTGAGTGTTTTCATAAAATCTGAAAGTTTTTACCAGGTAGGCCTACAGACTGATTTCTGTCTGTAGTTCACAAAACTGTACAGTAATGTTTTTTCTTCCCACAGTACCATGAAAAAGCTTTTGGCTTCAGTTCCTGTGTGAAACCTTTTGCACAACAGAAGTGGTTTCTTGTGGCCAGTAAGACTAAATGTTCTAAGTATTCCAGGAAGCATATAAATGGATTCATACCTTTCCTAGGGTTATGGAGCCTTATTTCTTTCTTTTTGCTTTCATTCTTTCTTCTTCCATTTATGCTCTCTTCATCTATGCAAAGACCAAGCAGAGAACAGTGTTTGAAAATCCTGACTATCATTTTCCATTTTTCTTGGGTTTTCCTTAGTTATATTTTCTGAAAAGAAGTTGTTTCAGTAAATGCAACCTAGTAAATTATCTTAAATTGCTTCTTACAGTCCAGGCTAGTATTATAACATGAAAATTGTTACTTGGAGTCTCCCACACCCCCAGCTGCTGCAGACCTATGTCTCCAGGCTGGGGAGAAGCCGATCACAGTGCTTCCCCAGCAGAGTCTGCAGCCCAATCCACAATGTGGAAAGCAGAGTTTGCATAAAGAAGATTTCTTATCCTTCCTTCGCGGTCCTGCCAGATTCAGTAAAGTTGTAGTGATGGTCAAAACCGACTAAAATAGTGATTTTGTACTGATGGGTAGGCAAATGTCTGTGCAGAAACCAGATGAGAAATTATTCAAGCCAAAACATTAAATCTCAGCTCATCTAAGGATACGAGAAAACAGCCATCCCGTTTCTTTGATCTATGATATTTGAATCTGAACGTGTGTTAATAAGACATGTATGTTGGGCATTGACATTGTCTTCTGTTGAATAAGGGTAAACATTGCATTTGTCTCTGTAAAAATATACTTCAATAGCTGGGAAGAAAGTAGAGATTCATTATTTTTGCAGTTGTAGAAGACATTTAGCAGCTGTGTTTATACTGGCAGACAATTTGGATATTAGGTGGCAGGACAGAGAACTGCAGATGCACAATATTGTGCAGACACTGTGCACTTACAGTGCATTTCCAGGGAAACATGTTATTTTATATTTCCCTTGGTGTCATTAATCACATTTCATGATGTATCCCACTATTTCAACCCATTCCCCTAGATTTATTCTCTTTTTTTGCCATTTTAGTAGTTATTGATCTCCATTTCAACTAATTCTGTCCAAATATGGATAATTAAGTTCTTTTTGCTTCAGGGAAGAAAATTAAGATGGGCCTATACTGATTACTGAGACTACCTGTAATAATCAGCATGGCTACCACATCAGAAAGAGATTTGGCTTGCCTTTGGTCAGAAAGAGATTTCTGCTGTTCTTTGGTATTTAGAAATTAAACTCATTTCCTGAGAGTAAAAATATGTTTCTCATCTTGACCAACAAAGGAAGACAGCTGCTCTTTCCTCTGTTCTTGAAGTCCTCTAACCCCTCAACAGGTTTTGTTTTGGTTTTACAGGTGAATCCCTTAAACTGTAGCATTGGTAGCCCATCCCCTGGGATAAATATGCTGATGTGAGGAATCCCCCTGCTAAGGAGCCTGAGGAATGTCAATGTAGAGGATATAACCCCAGGACTTTTTTTGCATTACTTCTACATTTAAATAATGGCATGAAATGTTCATGAGTAAATTTGGCTTGTAGCTGCTACTGTGGGTGCCCTTCGAGCATCTCACCCTGGAAGGATCACCTGGTGGCTTTGGGCTTCTCCTGCAGTTCCCTCACTCCTGGGAAACAGTCCTGATGCATCACTGTTCAGGGACAGACAGTGTATGTGTTTCCTATATGGTTATCCAAGTGTGCTGGAGAGAAGCTAAAAGGGATGAAGCTTGAGCCAAACTTTTGGGCTTTGCCTGAAGAGCTAGCTGTGCAGGAGCTCTGGCCTGGGAGGTGAGCAGCTCCCTGAAGGATTCTGAGATGGGAGCAAAAGATCTGCCAGGCATGCTTTGGCCTGTTGTGTTAGGTAAGGCTTTTTCTCTTGGTAGACAAAGGAGTTTTACTGACCACTAAAAGAGTAGCAAATCCAAATAATTCATTACACAGTGAATTAATGACTTAGCCAAGATAGTGTGATCAGCAGATTGCTTGAAGAAACCACAAACCCTGCCCAGTGCCCCTTCTCATGAGTGGTTCAGAATGCTAAATATAACCAGGCAGTATTTTTCTTAGGGATAAATGAAAAGCAGAGACAAAAATGAGCTCAGTTTATGTTACATGACTTAGCCACACCTAAGGAAATGCAACTTGTTTTCAATCTTTTTGTTTTGGAGGATGGCTGTGAGGGGTCTGTCCACTACAGAGAAAGTAACAAGCCAGTTTGTATAAGCACTGTTCTTGTAATGCCATGAGTTGTGTGAAAGAGACAGCCCCATGCACCAGGAGGGGGGTTGGGGTAGATTTTAGTGCTCAGCACTTTTCAGAATACTGAAATCTCAAAAAGAGATTTACTTCCAGGAAGGTCACAGGCTATGGATTTGGGAGGAGAGGACTCTGGTGGTCATATTTTTATTTCTAGAAACTAGTAGCATGTATTTTATGTATTCTCAAAGATCAAGTGACTTGCAAAAGTACATTGGAAGCTGGTGGCAAAACTGGAAAATTTATACAGTTCTGAGGAACTTTATAGAGGTTCCTTAGTCTAAAAGT
>NW_008693088.1:13701-43103 GCF_000695815.1 Acanthisitta chloris | reverse complement strand
TTTTGTGGACCCCATGATTTTGCCTTCTCTAAAATGCTTGCTTTTTCCTGTGATCTTTTCCATGTCCCACTCTCTCTCTCTCCAACATTTGGGTACAGCTCTATTAAGTGATGATGGTTATACAATTGATGCTTAACACAACCCAGTGGAAGCTGTCTCCAAGCAAACAACACTGGCAGCAGAACTGGAAGTATGACCATTAGCCAGCATACTCCTCATGTAGGTGGCGTGAGATTAGTTGTACACAGTATAAGATTAATGAAATATCCATTAAAAGATCTATCAATATGTACTGCAATTCCCTCTCCCTTCAAATATATTGATCCCATTTATTTCCCTTATGTTTTCTTTTCAAAGTGCCTGCCTTTCTACTGCAAATAGCTCAAGAGGTCAAATCAAGACCAGCTTTCTACTGATTCCGCTCTCCTAGTAAGAATAGGCTCCTCCAGTTTCTTGCCATATAGTCTGTCTTGCACCCCAGTCCTCTACCACCTAGTCACTGTTGCTGAGCCATCATTACACATCTGAGCAGCTTCTCAAGAAGGTTCAGAGAAAGGAAAGGGCTGTGTCTTGGCCCAATTTACTTGATGTTCCTTATAGCCCTTCCTTAACATATCCTTTTCACTCTCTTCCACACACTCCCTGTCCTCCCAGGCATTGCAGTGTTCTCCCTCAACATGGCCTAGTCCTGTCTTCCTTGCTGTTGCCTTTGTTGACTCCAGTCCCCTCTCCAGTCCCCTGGCTTGCCTTCCCTTGCGAAGCCAGAGCTGCTCCTGGTAATCCCCTGTCAAAAGAGATGCAGCAGGATAAACATGTATTGTACCAGTGCCAGGTGAAGTCACTTTCTCAACTGCCGGTTGTGCAGATCTCATCCATTTCAGAGCACATGGTGATGGTGCCTTCAGAGCTGCACTACTCATGCAGATAGCTCAGACAGATCTCCAGTGCCTCACAGAAACAGAGTAAATTATATCTCTTACAAAAGCTTTAATAAGAGCCTAACTGACTGATCACTGAACACCACACCTGGAATCATTTAAATTTTAGCAGTACTAGACGTGTGTTTTATTTTTCCTTTTAAAATAAATCTAGGAAGTGGCTAGGTTAATGCATACGACCTTAGCCTAAAGGATAAACAGCCAAGCCAATAAATATAATGTGCAGGCTCCTGCCCATTCCTGTCTATACAAGCAATCATCTATAGCACCTGTATTCTCTCTGATAGATGTTTTATGACCAGCACATTAAAGTGTAGAGAAAGAGAAATGTTGGTCAAGTACAATGTATTTAAGTTAATTTTCCCCTAGGAACTGAAGTATTTAGTTGCTGATTGTCAGTTCATGACAATCACGTTTTTCTTTTTAAATGTGAAATTGAAATATTGCATTTGTCTAGTTGTTTGAAATTTAATGAATGTAAAGCTTAGGCTGAATACAAGTGACTTCCAGTGCTTCAAGTACTGAGGAGAGGGAGGGAGCTGCTTCAGTATCCCTGTCCAGATCAGCTACTCTCCCATTCTCTGATTGTCAAAAGTCTCCAAGAGGATTTAAGGCTCATGATATAGGCTGCACTTATGTTGCAGAGACTATGGACTTAGCCATCCTAGAGCCATCTTCTGAACAAAGTGAAGAGTCAGAGCAAGTGTCTAGTCTGGACCCACAGCTGTTGATTTCCCTTTACCTCAAATTCCAGCTGGGTTCTATCTAAGCTGCAGAAAAATTAGAAACATTTGTATTTCCATCCCTGTTCCAAGCAAATACATGCTATCAAGCGAAGGCAAGGAAGAGACAAGGATATAGCTTTGGTCAATTTTACTTGAAGTGATCAGACCTGGAATGATGAGGAAATCCAAACCCAATTCCTCCTCCCACATCTCCAAGACACAAATATTTTCTTTTTGAATGATTCTCTTAGAACAACATAGCTCCCAATGGACTCTGTGCTATGTTTTGGTATGCCTAAAAGGCAAACAAAGAAAAATGTGGATTTTGCATTTAACAAAAATCAAAGCGCATCTTCTGACAAGCACAGTTCTAGCTGTGAGATGTGAAATGAATTGTATATGTTCATTACTTCATAATAGAGTGCAAATATGCTCTTTGACATTTTGAATCTAGAGTTCAAAAAATGACAGTGGTGCTATATTGTTGAAATACAGTGTTTATCACTCAGATCTGCTATTGTTGCAGCCATGAGTATCTCCTGTATGTATATAGATGTATATATAAACTCACTAAAGCAGGATGCCAGAACTAGGCCGCCTTCATATCCAAAAGAAATTGCCAAGTCTGATTTTTTTTTTCAGTTGGCTTCTGGGGATGTTCCCTAATCATCTGCAATTGCAGGTTACATATAATATCTCTATTATTTCATAGAATGAAATATAAAGAAACTGGTAGGAAATGTCATTCAGTAGTTTAGCTGAATAATAGAGAAGGCTTGAAGGTGATAAATTTGATTAAAAAGAAAACAAAAACAGCATACCACTCCAGTGACCCAAAAGTGAGGAAAACAGATGGAGTTGCTCAGGATGGCCCTTGAACCAAGAACATTCACCCTTGCTTTTGTGTCTGTCACCTCTGACAGCACAACCATGGAGGGAGTGAGGCAGCAGGAGGAGGGAGAATTGGGCAATGGAAAGGGAGCTGTGGTTAAGGCAGTGGCTTTGGAGACCATCTGACTGGATTCCTTTTCTGTCCCTGCCTAAGAAAGTCATTTAGGAGATGTCTGTGGCACAGTGCCATTCTGCATTTAGTTTGGCTACTAAAAGCAGCTGCTTTCACTGCACTCACTGTGAGTAAAAGTGGACAGTTTCTCCCACAGGCTCTACGTTCTCTGTCTGTGAAGTGTGAGGAATAATGTGTCTTTTCCCTCACTCTGCTTAGTCCATGCCATCTTCTGTCTTAGTGTGTTGGTACTAACAGGAGGCCAAGCTGGTGGGGCCCAGTCTTCTTTGGCACCTCTTGGCAGCAACAGATTTTGTTCCAGAAACAACTGGTATTGGAGTCATTGTGATTTAGTTTCCAGAGACAGTGTACTTTTGTTCTGCTTCTGGAGGTTGACTTCTGCTCACCTATGGAATCCATGTGTAGTTCATCCACCAGTTAATCTCATACCTGATTGAAGTGTTTCTTGTAACTTTTGGAATCCCCTTAATCACAGTGAACAGATCCTTGTTTACGCTGTAACTCTAAAAGGAAACAGCATCCAGCCACAGTTTTCTTGCTATCTAGTCATATGGGATTGAGACAAAAACTTGTCTTGAATAATGTATAAAGTCAAATATAATTTTAACTCTGTGGTAATATTCAATTCCAGAAACATATATGGAAGCAAATAGTAATGCATTAGAATATTCATAATTATTTGAACTATTTTTATTAAAACCATAAAGTATTAAGCTTTAAATTTGCAACAGCTATTCTTAAATTTAATGATTTATTGCTGAGTGTTTCTGTATTATTAAAGTTGCACTCAGGCATTCAAAACTGAATAATTTTCCCCTACTGCCCCTATAAATTTCTTTAGCAACACATAGGAAACTAGGTGGAAGAGTTAAATACTTTTGTATCAATTAGATCAGACACCCCAATTAGAAATATCTAATCAAATGAGAAAAAGGTCTTTTCAGATTTTAGTTAGTTTTCTCACCTAGTCTTGAACTGATGCAACATCTGAATGTAGTTGCTCTAGATAACTGGGGAAACTTTAAAAAAAGGACATGTCTAAACATGCCCAATGCAAATATTGTAAATGGAATGCAAATGCTAGTACAAAAAATAGGAGTTGGACGTTTTTTCCCTGTCTTTCTGGTTTTGAACATGTAATGAGAGGAAAAAATGTCTTCAGATGTAGGAAAACCTGTGTAAGAAAAAAAAAAAAACAGACCACATTTTCCCTTTAACACTTTGGAAGATAAATTTACAATTATGGTTTCAGCTGAAGCTGTAAGGAAGGACCTTTCATCTTTTCAAGCTGTGAAGTCGTGTCCTCAGTGTTAGTGCTTATGACTTTTTTATTTCTCTAAGTACTGAATGGGGCTTGCAGGAAGGAAACTAAGACAGATGGGAGCAAGCAAGAAGGAACACGACTCTAGGGTTTACCATTTAAGGCACTCACCTGCACAGAGAAAAGGGAGGAGAAAAATGTTCTATACTGGTCTCTCTTTCAGAGGATATCTGTGCCTTCTACCACAAATATAACTAGATCAGAACCAGAAACATTTTAATACTTTAAACTTAAAAATAGAACAATGAGATGAAGATGTGACCACATCAGGTGTCCTCAGCTAACTTTAATTTTCTCTTATTTATAGCTGTCTTAAAGCCTAAGATTTATCTGTTTTAGTACAAGCAGCTTCTGTCTGATCAACATGCAAAGCATTTCACTGGAATCTTTAAAAACTGTACAACTACTTCACAACAGAATGCAGTCGCCATCCATTTACATGTGAAATCAACTTTCAGTTATTTAACTAGTGTCAGGAACTGCATCCTTCAGCAATACACATAGCAAATCACCATACCATTTAATAAGAAGAACTTCTGTTAATCACTCCTAAAGTCCATTTAAAGAAGCATTGTGCATTTTTTAAAAACAAGAGTATGCCATAAATGACAAGGTAATTCTTGTGTGCGTCTCATTCTGGATAAAAGACCAGACTTACAACACCTGTTTTTAGATATAACAATAAAAAGTTAATTGAAATACTTTTGTAACTCTCCCATAATTCTTTTACTTCCTTATTTATTATAGACCCACAAAACTTCATATAAATTAAATTTTAAACATGCCTTTAATAACACAAATGGTAAGACTGTGGTATGTTTTTTTCCAGTATCCTTTAATAGATAATGAATTTGTATCTAACAACATATTTAGTTAGAACACATTAATATATCCCCTAATTGACAGCCACACAGTTTGCAAATTTATTCAGTCTCGTCTCCTGTGGTACCTACTTTACATTATTTAGGGATTTGACTACATGGCATGATTATTTTGTCCTTATTTCATTTGATGCAGTAGGTTCATTTCATTGTTTGCTGCCTCACAGTGACATTCATGTGACAATATCGGGATTGCAAAGTATTTAGTTGTTTTACAGTGCCTTTCCAAACTGCCCACACATGCTTCAGCCAGTTTTACCTTTCTTTCCTGCTCTAGAGACACTTTGATTAGATGCTGTTTCTGTTCAATGTTAATGTTAAGCCAGAGACATTTATCTTTGGTTTTGGGGGTTGTTTTTTATTTTTGCCTTTCTTTCTTGTTTGTTCCAGAAACAAAACCATTAGCATTTCTCACTAGTCTTTTGGTAGGCCATCTGCTTCTGTGAGAACTGTGCTGAAGTCCTGGATCTGTTCAGGATTAGGGACGGGGAGAGGAAACATTCGAGAGTGTTGCAGGGTCGAGAGCCTGAAACGCTGTACTCCAAGGAGACAGAAAGGGCAGGGCTGTGTGAAGACATGCGTGGGGTACTGCCTCATTAAAACTAACAATATGAAAATGTCTTACAGAAAGCATGAGCCACCCATCCATGTTTTCATCAGCTGGGGAGGATTTTGCCTTAGGGCTCCAGCATGCTCCCCATCCTTGCAGATGCAGCTGGCTCGCATGGGGAGCGGTGGCGGCTGAGCCTCTGCCGCCCTGCCCGGCACTGTCTGACAGCAAGAGATCCCAGTGTGACAGATCTTGACTTGCCTTTCCCTGCTATCCATTTGCATCCATTAACTATTCATGCAAGCTCCCAATTAGACTATGGAAGATAAGATCATTAATTGGCACATTCCTTCGTGTCTGACAGTATAAATGTTACCCTTTCTGTTTTCAGGTAGGTCTTCAGTCTTTTGTGTTGTTTATTATTTCTTCCATGTCGAAATAAACAGGAATGGGTAAGAATGACTGAACCTTCTAGTTTGAATTTTGTTATGCTTTTTGATTTAGAAGCTTTCTTTCAGTACATTAAAACCTTTAGTGTAGAAAACATTTAGTTTAGTTTTCCATTTTGTGGTATTTCCCCATTAAAATATTGCTCAGCTGAAGTAACATGGTTTAATAACTTCTCTAGCAGGATCAAACAGGCAAGCCCTAGCTTCACTGATGATGATTAAGGGTGGGAGTCATGCTGTGAAAGAGTGACTAAGTGCTGTTATTGAGATCTGACAATTTTCCTGGAAGATGGATCTGATAACTCTATAACAAGCATATTTCAGCAAAATGACCCAATTTTAGAAGATTAGTATATTTTCCTAAATTCAGTAAGCTTTTATAAAAGTCTCACGTCTACAAATCTGTAGGAGTTCTCTGAAAGGAATTCTAAAAAGGGAGACTGTAATACCTGCCTGGCAGTCCCAGAGAACTGTGGTACAGAGGGACATCCTATAGGAGCACTGGCATTTCCTGCTCTGGATGTGTGAAGACATGTAGGATTAGTCGATGCTGAAGGCAGGAGGAAATCAAAGTGAAAAACAAGGATTCTGGGAGTTCAGCATTTGACAACATTCTTCTTAGAAAAGAAAGGTTAATCCCAAACAAACCCTCAAGTTTGTCTTACTCCTGTAAGTAATTAATGTGGCCATTATAGCTAATAGCTTTTATGCTCAATCTCACTTGAACAAATTAATTACACAAAGTTTTGCAATTCTTGTGCTGATAGAGATTAATAGTTAGACATCAACAAGGATACAGGTTATAACAAGAACATAAATTAGAGTCACAATACAACTGAGTAGTGGATAGCCATAGGCCTTATGAATATGGAAGTAAACAGAAGTATTTTAAATAGCTACAAGGTATCTTACATGGTTTTAAATGTTTGTAGTTTGTTATTTTGTGGAGCAGAAAAATGCTTTGCTTGAAACAAGTAATTTGGAACTCCCTCTTTTGTAGCTAACCAAGTGGTAGCCTAATTTCAGTCTTCTGTAGAGAGAGGATTTGGTTCCTCCTTCATCCTTCCCCCTCAGTTCTGGGATCCTTTTCACATTTGTAATGGAACTTTTATCAATAAATCAGATTTCTATCCTGTATAGCAAACTTTGGCAGGGCTAGTTGGTGGCTCAAATCTTGAATTCAGTATGTAATATGCTTTCACTGACTCCACATTTATTCTTGGAGGAGGCAAGGAGCAGTTGCCCATGGAATAAAAGATCCCAGGTTATGTTGTAAGAAGAAGGGAAGGCTTCATGCCCATCTGTGGCCCTGCAGAACCATGAGTTGCTGCTGTCTACATCAGCAGAGAGGGGAAGACAAGAGCAGTGACAGTTATACTCAGATCTGTGGCTGTCACTCTCAGGAAAGCAGTCATAAAATTGCCCTCAGTCCCAACTGACTAACTGAATGTAGTTATTCCTTGTGGCTCCTAAGAGAAGACCACCCAAACCTGCCTGTGCTAATGAGTGTCCCACTCAAATCCCTACCTTTTTAACTTTTAAATCAAATGACCAGACAAAACCCACAAACAAACAAAATACTACCCCTGAGTTCCAACATCATTTTAACCTTTTTTTTCTGAGTAATAGTCATCATCTAATGGTTTATTCCAGCAGTGGGCTAAATTCGGTGCTTATATAAATGAATGCATCCCTGTTAGCAATAGCTCCTATTTAACTCAGTACTACTGGCCTTTACAAACTGATTCAACTGGTCTCAGTTGAACTGAAACTTTCAGAGCAACTGAAAATTCACAATGGAACCTAATAAATAAAGACTTTCATGTTTGTCCTCCAAGCTAACACAGGTGAATTGATGATTTCCATCCTTTTCAATCCTCCATCTACTTTTTTCCAACCACTATAATTTTCCTTATATTGTTTATAGTGTTCTGTTATCCAAGAATGTTCTTTTCATGATATTTCTATTATTCTCACTCTAGACAAAGTCATGTAATTGAAGAGTCATTCTGCAGCAGGACAGTTTTGTTTCAGTCTGTCATTTGAAAGATATTGTAGTGCTATGAGACATGATTTTTTAAATTTGCTGCTAAGAACTGCATGCAATTCCAGAGATGTCTGTGGTTCATGGGTACTGGAATTTCATCATTCTAGGTTCTGCCTGTTAGTCCACATTTTCAAGTGACAAAATAACTCCCCATATGAAACACAATATTCAATGTGATCTGAGTTTCTCTTAATCAGGCTTTAAGGAAATCCTTAATCTGCTATTTCAGTTTTTCCTGTCATTTGCTTCATTATGTTGCTGCATATGTGACTGACTCATCAGTCCTTCTGATCTGAATCATGCTCTTTAATCTGTACATTTGTATCTGTACCAGTGTGCAGGGTTTGGCTGGGATAGAGTTAATTTTCTTCATAGTGCTAGTGTGAGTGGCTGTGTGGTGCTTGGTTGCCAGCTGGGGTTAAACCATGACACTAAGAAATATTTTTACGACTTTAAATATGTCTGGAAAACACGGAAGACAGTAGCTCTGGAAAAATAATTTTAGGAGATCCAAGAAAGTTTTCAAGAACCTAGACAGCTGCTTTTGCATTTTGTTTTTGTGACATTCTTAGTCTTTGTTTTGGGAATTTTATGCTGTTTTCAGAGTATCATTTTTGGGGAAAGCAGTGCGTGTAATGGTGACAGAATCATTGCCAGATTTAAAAATAACCCCAGCAGCAGCAGCAAAATGCTGTCCCTTGCAATTTGTCTCCCTGCCCCGACATTCCTTCTATATTTTCAGTTATCGTCATTCACAATTAAATAGCTATAAAGTGAATTCTATGAGAACTTAATGTGCTTCTGAATGCACCAAAACCCATGTGGTGTATATCACATACACAGCTTGTCGAACTGAGGAGTGAAATTATCTAAAAGTAAGTTATGTGGAAGCTTTCCATAGTCTCCTTATGTGACCTTGTACAAGGCCACGAATGTTTGAGGTCAGAGGGAATATAAATACTCATTTCTACATGACTCATTCTGAATACTCCACTAGACAAATTTTAAAATAATTCTAGTTAACCAGCACTGAAAACATTTTGGACATTGATCACTAATGTTCTACATGTTGGTTTGGCAACACAGTTTTTCCCAGTTTCTCCAACTAGAAAACAAAATAAAAGCTTTGCTCAGACTGCCCCCTGCAGAACACACAGCAATGGGGTTTGATGCCTAGAGTTTATTGTCAGCGATAAAAAGAGAATTCAGAGGCATCATGTCACAACAGTGAGCTCATCTATACCAGGCCAAAAACAAAGGAGAGAGCTAGACTAGTAGTTATTTTTCAAAATATTTCAAGACTCTGTTTATGAAGGTGTTTTAATGTGTCTAGATGGATATTCATTTCAGGAAATGTCCTTAATATGCTGCTACTGTACTGCTTGTAAAGAAAGAACAGTGTGTGGAAGCACAGGCCCTGCTAGATACACCACTGTGATTCTATCTGCTCCTTGTAATTCCCTTTTACTCGATCACAGGCAGTGCCCCAGACAGGAATTTTCCAGCCCACCCATGGCTTTGTTCTCAGCTGCTGTCAAGAGCAGCAGTGTTCCACTGAAATTTCACCAGGACTCTGTCCCTGACTGAACCTAAATATGTATTCATTAAGTGAAAAGTACTTTGAAAAACTAAAATGTAATGTCCTATGACTCATGTCCTAATTTTTCCTCCCATTAAAAGATTTAAGATAAAGATAAAAAATGCTGTCAATGACTTACACATTGTGAGCATTTGGTCTCTTTCCACTGCTCACAGTGGGTCTGTGTGAAGCAGAAGAAGATTTCTTATAAAACTTCATATAACTAGAAAGGAAGTGTTTAATTCATCCTTCAATAAATATGTTTTCAGGAACAAGAGAGAAGAGCATTCAGATACTTCCAGATGTTAGACTGACTGAGGGTAAAATGCAGATCTGGGTTTGGGATGGAAATAAAAAGACATACAACAGGCATTACAAATTCTGATTCCCAATAAAGGCTGTTTCTTCCAAGTAGGGGATTATGTCTAGGCATGGGCCCATTACTGCACCTGTGTTCCTCAATGGCAGAGAAAAGATTTGTTTTAGAGTCAGTGTCATAAATATGCAATGAAAAGATGGAAAGTCAAATTTTTACATAATGTGTACTAGGCATTATTCTTCCAATAGAAGTAAGGCATTACATCGATGGAAACTCAGTCAAATATCCTCCTTACTGTTGATGCAATTATTTTTTTGAATGTTTGCAAGCAATTTTCTTCCTTCATTTCTTCTGAGAAGGTTGTATAAGTCAATTTTAAAGCAAGTTATGATTTGGTGGTTACATTTTGTAATGGGGTCAACAAGTGAGCATATCTTTCAGCTGGGCATTAGAAAATTATATTGATATATTCCAAATTTTTTCATAATAGCTGGGACAATAAGTGTGCTGCAGAAAAGATCCTTACAAGTTGGCTCGTCACACCAACACTTTTGCTATCATAATGAGCCTTAAGAGATGTTACATTAAATAATTGGGTCAACAAATTTCTCAGGATAATTCTTTTATTTTGACAACGTGCAGCCCAAGTTATAGCCCAAATAAATTATTGAAGAAGGACTACAGGGAAGCCTCCTTCACTCTTGATTTTCAAGGATACATTTTTTGGTATGTTTAAATATTTAGGGATTGAAACACCTAAGTTGTAGACCTAAGTATTTTAGATCTCTGACTATATCTCTGTAATAAGAAATGACATTAAACAGGACTGAAATATGTACTGAGTTAAAAATATATTAAATGTGAACAGAGACTTTTTTCTTTCTGACTGGAGCTATTTTATATTGACATCAAAATGACCTTTGCCTCGTATGTTTATTTCCCTCATTTTCCCCTCTCTGAATATGCAAGTATTTCGACACAAAATCCATGTGATTTTCTGTCATTTAATTTTAAATAATGTATAAATAGATTTATGTTTATCTTGTAAATTAGACTTATAATATTGGCAGCAAAAATTAAGGAGCTGGCTGAAGGAAAGAAAAAAACAACTTCTTCCTTCCCTTGTTTTGTCCTAGTTCCTTCCTTCCTCTGCCAACAATCACAATTCCTTCTTCAAAGGGAACACACAGTTAGTCAAAGTCTGACTTTTCATTTTTTATTTTGCATTGAGCAAGCTGAAGCATATTCAGCAATGCAACTCCAGGCCCTTGTTTGCTAGACTCCAATGACATGTGCCAATATGGTTCCTTAAATTACATCTTCACTTGTCTAAGTAAAAGAGAAAAGAGAAAACAAAAATTCTTTTTCTTTACATTTTAAAACATATGTATCAAAATATATAACTTCCCTTTTGCAAAAACTAAGGAGTGTGTCCTAAATGCACAGGAATCATGGCACAGATGCATGTCAGGCTTCTAGGTCTGAGCTCTGCTTTGGAGTAGAGGATGTGTCTGCCTTTTGGTGAGTTGCCAGAAAATCTCCAGTAATTACAATAGAGTGATGTATTAGCTTGAAATCCAACAGGATTGACAGATATATCCAATTTGCAATCAAACATGATGTTTTGAATGTTGTTCTTCCTCTTAGACATGGGTTCCCACAGACATGGGTCTGGTCCTCATGGACATCTCCCACAGGCATAAAGCATCAAAGAGGTTTTAGGACTGAGGCCATGGAATGTTTTCTCTAGAACAGTGTGCCACATCACAGAGCTTTGTATTGCATAACTTTTGCTGTTGATTAAAATCAGTCTTATTCCCTATTCCCAAAGCTGTTTCTCTCTTTTAGCTTCAGATATCACCTTTGAGTCCATGTTGCTAACTAAATTAAGTAGAGAAGAAAGATGAGGAGTGCCTATAATTTTTACAAATGTGAATAATTAATTCTAAAGATATTTTTTCTCCCTGTGTGTGGCCTTTATTTGTAACATTTAATTAATTTCTGCTTTTTGAGCGTCTGAACTGCAGGCAATATTCAGTATTACAGATTCATAAGGCAGCCAATGGATCCCTGGTTAAAATATGCATGTAAAATTCCTCTTCATTCCCAACCAGTTTTTCTCTCCAAACATTTTTCTCTTCCACTTGAGACAGTAAATCTTGTATTCTGCTGCTTTTGGTCACAACTAGTGTAAGAAGAAAACAATTAAATTATAAGTCATGTTAGCTAAGAAATTTCTTGCTTTTCTGTTTTTCACACCAGCACAAACCTGTGGCTGCCAATTTGGATCATAAGGGGAATGGAAGTTGGACTTATACTGGAAATACAAAATGGCACATCCTGAAAAAAAAGAAGAAAGTGCAATAGGTATGCCTGTCAGCTGACCATGGGCTCACCCATTCCCTAGCCTGAATGAAATGATCTGGCAATGTTACATTTCAGGAGATATTTAGGCAAAGACAAGACAAAGAAGGAAAAAGTACAGTAGAAATTCATGGGATGATAGGGAGGAAATAGATGGAAATGCTGATTTTTACATTTTCTAGTTCTCTGACTCTGTTTGCACCCAGCAGTGGACAGCTTGCCAGGAAAATATGATTGCTAGCTCTAATGAGTCAAATATTTGTGAGGAATGCTGATTATATAACCACTCTAAGAGTCTGAAAGAGCACATTTCTTTCAACTGTGCAGCTGAGATGGGCTGGTTAAACAATAATAGTAATTAATATAATTTGCTAAAAAAAAGACATTCATCCACCAGTGTATTTTACATTAGCAAAGGAAAGTTTGCAATATCCTACAATCACAGGACACTAAATAAACAGTAAACAACTGTATTCCAGTTTTTACAGGCTGGAAAGCCAAAGCAGAAAAATGTGAAGCTGGCCACACTTTGAAGGCAGTTCCAGGAAAAAAAATAAAAAAATCAGGACACTGTTATTTTTTGTCCTGTGGTAATGCTCAGAAGTTCTTTTTCTGAGACAGCACCCCCATCAAGAATACATTAGAAATATGCATAACTTCACATGATGCACAGAATAAGTAAATAGTTCTGAGCACACTTAAATAAACACCTTAGAAAATTTGAGTCTGAGAGGTCAGCTAATGGTAGGAAGCTATTTTTCCTCTCAATCTTGCTTTATTTTATTCCCTTCTAACAGGGTACTATAGCTTATGACATATGGTCCGCTTAAATTAGGCAGGCACTCGAAACCTTGTTCGTTCATCTCGGCGTGTGAAGCCAAGTTGTCTATTAATAGGAGAAGCCTTGCCCTGGAAGAATGTGTATGCAGCAGTCAGTCTCTGCATGGGGGAAATGAAGAATATGCTACAATAGGGAATAAAATTAATATCTTATGTATTACAGCTAGAACCACTATAATGTGATACTGTTCCAAACAAAGTGGAGAAGTGTTGTTAAATCTGTATGTCTAGGAGGTGGTATGTTTAGGGACTTGATGTCTGTGTTATCCAGCATGCTGACTTTCCAGAGTCGTCTCCAAGTTGTAATGGACAACCTCTATCCTGCTACAAGAGCCCAGAGAGGAATAAACCAAGACCACCAGCTAAGACATTATGTAACTGCCATGGAATGACCTCAGGTACTGCATTTGAATGAAAAGACTTAGCCAAAACAAAATTTTTTTTTAAAAAAAAGGATTTGTTATTTAAGTATGTAATTTTTTTATTTTATAAAACTAGAAATTTTACAGGAATGTTACAATGAAAATGCTGACACAATACAGTCTTATTAGAAATAGTCAACCAAATGACCACTTTCCTATGCAACATGTGTCAGTGTAAGTTTCAAAAGAAATCATTAAAGATGATTTGGCTTATGGAAGTGAGTTATATAACTTACTATGGAAGTGATGTATAGAATTTATTCATTATTATTATGCAAGAATTAATATACATATATGGAATCACCAAGCTCTCTTGATTACTTCAGTAGCCATTTCTCTGCTTTTGAAAAAAATCAATTTTGCAGCATGATTCTATACATCATTGAACTGCACAGATCATTTCCCTAGCCCATCACTTTGCCTGTCAAATGTAACACTCTTTTTCTATCAGATATAAGCAGCTTGTCTTCACTTTCAAAGCCTTCACCTCATCCTACCTATCATCTCTCATTCAGGATCAAGAATCACTTCTTTCACTGATTAGCCCATGATTCCAGCCTCCCCTGTCTACTTCTTAGATTTTCAGTCGCTCAGTTTGAAGCTTTATCCTATGCCATTCCTTATATTTGGAAAGAGCTTCTTTAGACATCTGCAAAGCTACCTCCTTATCTTCCTTCTAATCCTGTCTGTGAGGTTCCCCTGCCTTCAAAAGAAATTTCGGAGTTTGGACTAAATTTGCCTAGTTATAGTGAGCTGCTCCCAGAAAAGATTTCTGGATCAGCTTCAAATGGAGCATTCCCAGAGACAAGAAGGTTGGTATTTCCTACTCAAATGCAGCACTGTCTATTCTGCATGGTTACCAGTGCTTCATTTTTCAGAGGATGTTGCCTTGCTGTTGTGGGGCACCAGTATATCTCTGTTTGAAAGAATGAATTTAAGGGTGCTCTGTCTGGATTGCAGGAGCACCTGTGGTAGTCACTGACGTGTCTGAAACAAGTAAACAGTAAATAGTATCTTTGATAAGATACTATTTATAAAAGGGTGCTCTGTCTGGATTGCAGGAGCCCCTGTGGTAGTCACTGACATGTCTGAAACAAGTAAAATGTCTAAAGAGTGTCTTGGCCTTTTCTTTCATAAGGCAGGTGATTGATAAGATACTATTTATATTGGCTAAGTGAAATAGTGGTCCTACTGCTGGACACAGGTATTAGAAACTGTCCTGTATTTGTGTGGAAAGACTGATGGGACGTTTTTCGTTTTGGTGACCATTTGAAGGACAATTAGAAACTGTATTTGTGTGGAAAGACTGATGGGACATTTTTAGTTTTGGTGACCATTTGAAGGATGTTGGGGCAGGAGTTGCCCCCAACAAGCCTCTGGTTTGTTCAAATTTCTGTTGTGGAATGAATGTAGTCATGGGGTCCACTGGGTCACCATCTTAGATGAGAACATTTTTCTTTGAAGCAATTACATTTGTAGCCTGTAGCCTGTATTTGTGTGGAAAGACTGATGGGACATTTTTAGTTTTGGTGACCATTTGAAGGATGTTGGGGCAGGAGTTGCCCCCAACAAGCCTCTGGTTTGTTCAAATTTCTGTTGTGGAATGAATGTAGTCATGGGGTCCACTGGGTCACCATCTTAGATGAGAACATTTTTCTTTGAAGCAATTACATTTGTAGCCTGTAGCCTTGAACATGTTTGCAAGTTGTGTAATGTTTGTATTCTCATCTCCACTGGCAATGACCCAAGACCAAATCATCCATTTACAAAAATTACCTACAAAGGAAACTGGAAACTCTATGGCATCTCTCTGTCACCTTTCCCTCCAGATGGTGCCTCCAAACCTCTTGTGAAGGGGCTTGTGGAAAACAGAGCACGTAAGTACTTCTGCTGGTTTTGATCTAAGCATCTCTAATTATGTTGAAGATTTTTGTTTCAGGATGAGGGAGAAAAAGGTGCCTGCCTTCTCCTCTCCCTCATCTGTCCCTCCTGGCACTCAGCCCCAGCCACCAGAGAACTGTCATGATTTCTGATGAGACAAGAGGCCACAGTTTCCCCAAACTCCTCTCTTCATGTTGTCTCAAGGCTCCTTTATACAGGGTTTTCATCCCCCAATCCATCAGCATTTCCAATTGCTGAAGGACCAGCAGGCTCCTCAGTTACTCTGCATGAAGATGCTAACAGAAACCTCCAGACCCCTCTTACTGCAGAGCTGATGATCTCACATGTTAGGCTGGCTGGCTAAAATCTTCTGTAAAATACTATAATGTTAAAGTGATTAGAATGTCTTCCAGAGAAGCAGTGACTAGATCCAATTTGAAAATCTTTAACATATGGAATAACCATTTTTAAAACATACTTTTAGATTGCTTTTCCATAATTTATCAGCAGTGGATCTGCACTTTTAGAAAGTCAGGCTAGGATTTCTTCAAGGCACCAATGGGATGTAGCTAGCAAGTCACAGTCTTGATCAGAATTTCAGCCTGAAAACACCCACAGAATTGTACAGATTTGTCAGAATAAAAACTAAAATCACTCCCAGACTGAGCTTTTTTTAGCAAGTTTCAGCATAAAATTGTATTTTTGTAGCCAAGCTATAAACCTCTGAAAGTAAGAGTTTATGTGGAAATGCTGAAGCCTTACTTATAGTGCTGGTAATGGTTATAGCACTCAATGATTTGGTGCTGAAGGCTATTAATCCCAAAGAAAACTTTCTTGGAAGAAGTTGAACTTTGGAGGTCAATGAGATCTCAGAGGAAGCTGAACTAAAAACTGAGAAAAGCTGCTTTTGTCCATGTAAATCAATTGTTACTGTTTTCCTGTCTAAGAAAAATTTAATGCAAATACTAAGGATTTATGAACAGGAAAAGGGAGAACCTCTAAAGGTCTGGTAAGAAGTGATTAATAACACTGTTATTTTTTTAGATAATGCTATTTTAAAACCATGTTCTGAAGCCATGCTGATGGTTTAAGTGAAGAAAAGCTTCACTTATGTGCTCATGGTTTCAAGCTTATGGTCAATTTTAGGTTGTGATCCTGTGATTGCAGATACTGTTTTATAAGAATTGACCCTCACATTTCAGCAGAACCCACAACAATTAACAAAGAACATACAAGAACTTTTAATACCATGGCCTAGAAGATCTGAATAAGTTTTTCGAATTGTATTTTGAGGCAAAAATATATGTCAGGCACATCTATTTTAAAGGGGAGCAGCAAGAGCATGTAGCTTCACAATGAGGCTGCACTAGGCAAAAGTGCAAGTTTTCCAGTGAAGCATGAGCAGCTCAGTGCTTAGCTTCTACCAGAAACCCTAATGCCATTAAACCCATATGGCTTCATTCCTTAGGAAGTCAGCACACTGTAGTTCCAAATGGTCAAGACTCTGCCATAGGGCTTGAATGGCTTCCTGTCCCTGGAACTGAAGAATGCTTCAAAACACAGCAGTAACTCTTCTCCTTTGCTACAGACAGGTAAATCAGAGCAACTCAGCTGGGAGGCTGAGAGCAACACACAGGCAATGAAGACTATTTTGTGTACTGGCTACAGGGTTTTGGTTAGGCTTCTGGCTCCTTATCAGTCTAAATAACTGGGTTCTACTCTGTCTCTTCTCAGTTTAAGAAATGTAAGGTTTTGGAAGCAAAGACAACAAACAAGCTCATCTGTCAATTAAAGTAATAATGATTGAGGTATTTTGAAATTTGTCTGCTTCTATTGAATTCATGCAAGTAAATTACTAGCAATTGAGGCTATGTGTGTGGGTGGGCTTACAGTTACTAATTAATCACAGCCAGCAATTAGTGTGTCTCATTTAGTGCATTTTCTTAATTTTGTATTGTTTTTCCAATTATTCCAGTAAAGTCAAGAATTTTTAAAAAAAATTTTAAAAAGGCTCCTATGTGGAAAAAAACCAAAACCATATCCTACTTAAATGGAAGAATTCACAAACTAGTGTTTATTCAAGGTTGTACACAGGCACTATCCAGCTAGTCTAATAGAATGTTCTGCACAGCATTGCCACGGTCACAAGTTCAAAAGCTTGTCCTGTGCAAAGTGGAGCACAGGGCAGAGGAAGCACAGTAGATCTGTTCCTTCTCTCCTTCATGAAATGTGGATGGGACCATCGTTAAGTAGAATGAACCATGATTATTGAGCATGAAGAGATAGATGTTGTATCACAACCAAAATATTAATCCTGAAAGTGATTGTTTGATAAATATTTTGGAGATGACTCAGTAATCCGTGAAGAGAAGACAGGCAATTATGCTCCTGTAGACATTTTCTCTGAGCTGCTACAAGTGCCACTTGTACAAAGTGGTTGGTAGTACCACTTGTCTGAGTGCCACTAGTGCAAAGTCAAGCCTGACTTTCTGATGTTATTGCTTTTTAAGAAGTACAGCGTTAAAGAAATGTTTATGTGAATTCAAATGGAAAGTAAATTTTGTGAGACTGTTATAGGTACAAATGATATCAGGGCACCACAAACTATGCAGTTTCACTGCTCACACAGAATTATATTGCTTGAACAATCAAATGAATCCTTTCAGTTACTTTGACTCAAATGTTTAGGATACACTTCTGTTATTGTAAATTATTAAGTTTCATACTTTCTCCTTAGTGAAAGAAAACAGATCTCAGTGTGTCAGAATTCCCCTCTGAATGGAAACACAGCTTCCCAGCCAGTTCCCCTCTTGGACAAAATTCCTGCTCCCCTAATCCCATGAGTGGCACAGTGAAAGTAGAGCAACACAAAGCTTAGCAAACCAGTTTTTGCCCAGGAGGATTCTGAGCCGCTATGGACAGACATATATTTTGGCATTCTACTAAAGCCAATAAACAAAACTGTTGGGATGGCTCATTTCCTAGCAGCCTTACAAGCAAAGAAAATTTTTCAGTCATCAAAATCATTGGAGCAGTGCAAATGTTTTGCATGGTGGTACAGTAGCTACCACAGGGCAAAGATCTGCTTCACACCTTCAAGTTCTTCAAGCATCTGTGACCAAATCTTCCCTGCAATAAAATGGGGATAACAATCCCTGTTTAAAAAAAGGTCCTTAAAAAAGGGCTGCACACAGTATTTTGAGAAATGATGCATTACCTACAGAGATGTATTGCTGATCCCATAGATTTGCCTCCTTTAGTTACTGATAGCCAGAAGCTCGGTTAATCAGGTTGCAGTGATGCAGAGAGCTAAGTACTAGACATGCTGAAGACCACAAAATGCACATATCTATTCTTGATACATGTATTTTTAATACCTTGTAGTAGAGAAAATGGTAGAAGAAAGGATATCAGAATGCTTAATCATGTGTCGTAAATTTAAATAACTGTTTATATATATATAAATTAGGACTAAAATGGTGTGAAAATGTTAACATCTGTCCCAATGCTGATCCTGGTATACATCTAAATACCTCAGCTAAGATTAGATTTCTTTCACCACTCCTTATTCTGACATACCTGATACCTTGGAATAAGAAGATAGGAACTAGTTTCTTTATAATCAAATGAACCAGCAGCACAGAGAATAGTTATTTATAAGCAAGCGAGATCAGGACAGTATTTTGGGTCACTGATTTTGTTTTTATTTAAACAGGAGAGAATTTCTGCAAAGATAAAAAAATGAATTGGAAATGAAATAATAAAACCCTGTTTTACAGAACTAATAGAAGAGTTTCTCCCAGAAGCCTTCTCTACAGATAGATGGACTTCTGTCTCATAGCTGTTAATTAAGAGAAAAAATCCTATCCGTTCTCAACACTGAAATAATTCTTAACACTATTTTCCAGTGATAACTTTTTGAAATCAAAAGAAGAACTGTTTTGACATTTTCTGTTTGCAATCAAATTCTTTGTGGCTAGTCTTTGTTGTGACCTTTGTGCTAGAGAAGAGATGCCAAAAATCATTAAAACTGATATTGCAACATAAGAGAACACAACAGTTTAATACGAACCCATTTGAATATGTTTATTGTGATTTTTTTTTCCCTCAGAGAAAAGCAATAGCATAATACCCAGCTGCATGATAATATTGGCAAGCAAGGCCATGAATTTCAACTGCAAACCCTAAACACTGAATGTGCTGTGCTTTTTAAAGAAATCCCCTTTTGTACGAGATATGTAATACCCTTTTGTGCTGGAGTGGTTTGCATAATAATAGTTTTCTTTAGTTATTCGTTGTCATGTGATGGAGCTGCAAAGTGAGCTAGGCAGCAACAGCATAAAAGACAACTTTCCATTTTTCCTCTAATTTTTCAGAGATTTTCTTGTCTTTTAAATGTAAATACTTTTAACTATCTTCAGAAAAATATCCAGTTATTAATATTTCAGACCTAATGGTTATTTTTCTTAATATCTACCTCCCTATTTAAGTTTTTCTTTTCCAGAAGAAGCAGGAACATCCTTTCCTTTGCACTTACTCCTGAAGAACCTCAAGCATCTTAAAATAATTGGGCATATGATCAACTGGTGTATATCAGCATGACTCTATTCAAAGACATTGAAACCTTGCTCAAGTGTTTAACAGAAGAAGTACTTGATCAGAGAAGCTAAGAACAATTTATGCTTTTAACTGTATAACTTATATTGGAGTTGTGCATGTGTTACACTGTGCCACTGAGATAAAAGGTACTATCTGACTGAAGAGTCATCTTAAAAATTAGATATCTAGGGTACATGTAAGACTAACATAAAAAAAAAAAGAATTTAAGAATTTTCTGGTGAGATTTCCCAATGTTTTTTAAGACTCCTCTTGAGCTCTTTGATGTGTTCTAGTCTGGGTAGTAAGTAAGGAATATTTCCCAAAGGAGATATAATTACATTGAAGTGGAGCTCAATCTTCTTCACAGTGAAATCTAAGAGGAGGGCTAAAGCCAGGGGAAGTTCCTCAGCTAATCTACAATAAACTAGCCATTATTCTAACTGATGCTATCAAAGGATTTTTCCTTTGAAATCAGCAGAATTATGCCAGACTACTCTAGTTGTGTCTTTGGCCATAAAACTACACGTGGTTTTAAACCTCTGGTCTGCAACCACTGCAAAGGGACCATTTCCAGCAATCCCTGAAAAGTAACAAAGGAAAGCAATACTATTGCCCATTATCTTAAATTCAGAGTGCAGAGAGGGTTCATGATCTTACTGGAAAACATTTAGAGGCCTGCAAATTGAAAAAAAGTCAAAACCAACTGGGTTAGATTATTTCAGAAAAGCTCACAAGGTGGATTAACATATAACAATACATGATCAGATTCTGGCACTGTGAAAAATACCCAGGCAGAAAATAAATGCTCCAGAGCCCCAGTATCTCTTTTTATAGCTCCATGTGTCAAAATAAGGGACCATTAGACACATACATCTACAAAACTTAGATGAATACATCAACATATCCCTTAAGAAGCAACCATATATTACTGTTTTTTGAAATATTTAAGATATGTCTTTGTCAAACAGAGCAATGAGAAATTTTCACAGCTCCAGCCAGTAAAAAACATACTATCAATTAATACCAGCGACAGAAATGCTATCACTGAAGAAATGGAGGAAGCCCTAGAATCTAGGTAAGAGAGTATTATAATGATGATATGTTCTGTAAATCTTTTAATCTGGAATCTCACAATTGAGCTGTGGGGTTCTATCCTCTGAGAAATATGAGTTGCTTCATACCAGTGAGATACCAGATACTCTTAATGCACTGCAGGCTAAGCAACATGTTACGCTCCCTGTTAGTGGTAATGAAATATATTGACTTAGATAATTTTCTTTGCCTAGGGAACCTAAAAAAAAGTCTTTCAGGAGGAAAACATTAAGTGGAGTTTTCTGAATTTTTTTGCTAGGAAGGTATAGTCCATACTTTGCTTATTATGTCATTATAGGCACTCTGAGCTTTTTTGGAATAAGTGCTTGTGACTCATAGTACCATACCTGTCCCTGGAATCCAGCCCTTTTCCTATTTCACTGCCCACATTTCTGGGGTTCTGTGATTTTTTTTCTGCTCCCTAACAAATGTAGCAAGAACCTTATGTGCTCACCACTTTCTTTTTTAATTTCTTAGAAGTGTTGAAGTTTTTGTTCGCAGCAAACTGTGAATGAGAATTAAATGTTTCTGTTAAAAAAAAAAAAAACCACAACTTTTCAAATATGTCATTTTTATGTGAATAATCTAAAGTGATGCAGATGGCAAAAAATGGGAGGAATCAGCCCTGGGTTTTTTTTGATTTTCTGAAACAACTGTTGCTTAGCTTGTAAGTTAATGAACTCTCTACAAAGGCAATATATCCAACTCTTTCCTTTAATAATCCTCCTTCAGATGATTTAGCAAATCCATTTAGGTGTTACCTGGTGTACAAACTTTTCCTGATATGTTGATGCAAGTAATGTTTATTACATAGGAAATATAAGTCCATTCCTGGTAAGCATAATAACAAATCCCAATATTGTGCATTTAGGCTTGATATGTCTTGTATCCTCATTTGCAAGTAATGATGCTGGTCAATCTTGTCTCATACCTACATCTCCCCAGACAGCTTTGTCAGTTTGAAAAAGTCTTCAGAAACAGGGTATGACTTCTGCTGAAAGGTAGTCAGTCATCTCCTAGAACAAGCCCAACTGTAAGCAGCGTTGCAGTTTGAGCATTTCATTGACCTGGAACGATTGGGTTGTATCACATGCAAGTTCACTGTACTGTAAAGGAGGGATTCACAAGGCCTGAGTTACCTTGAAAAGTTTGCTTACTGCAAAGTATGCACAATCTATGCATGAGCATGTAAGCAAGGAGGACACGTCCTCTGTGCATGGCTGCACTGTTAGAGCTGGGACACCAAGAGATTGTACTGAAAATCTGAGCTCCAGCACTCTCTGGGGAAAGTTTGTACCTGAATCCAAAATTTTTGCTCATTTTTGGGCCTGCCTCCCTACCAAAATGTTTGCAGCTGACTGCATTAAGAAAGACTATCACTTTAGATAGTGATACTGAGATATTCCTATATGTTAATTCCTGTGACATTTCCACTGTAACAGTTCCCATATACGTTTCATATGACATATGTTTTTAACACTTTTTAACTGAAAAACTCACTCATTTCTGGCAGATAAGTGCAAATGCATTAGCCACTACATTCTCTAAGTCCATAAGAAGCCAAGGTGCAGCATTCTAGGGGACTTCTAAAAATCCCCTGCACTCCTGGAATGAGCCCAAGAAGACAAAAAGAGGCACAGGATGTAGATGGAAAAACAAGTCTTCCCCAGTGCTACCTACAGTGGATAGAGTTGCAAGGAAACTGACAGACCAGGATAATTTTATTTTCATTCTCTTTCTGTAACAACTTGATAAGTGCAGGGCCCAGTTTCAAGTAAACAGAGCTTTTTTATTACTTTGTGGCCTCTATGCTTGAAAATGCAGAATTCACCCCAAATAGTCTTCTGGTTATCCAGTCACTGAGAAAGATTTCCAAACAGCTAAGGCCTGAGCCTTAATGAATTTAAAAGCTTGTAAAATGTTCTTTGGTTATATGTGCTTTAAAACAAAAGGTTTATTCTTACATGTTGGCATGTCTTTATTGGCACCATTTATTTACTTTTTATAGGTGTGAGAGCATGACTACTTTTATACCAGCATATTGATTGTGTATGACTTACTTTACATTTACAGGGATCTATTGTTGCTTATGAGGAAAAATAAAATTTCTGCAGAGTGTTTTGTTAACTCTCTGTTGAAGTTAAGCAAGACATATCTTTGGAAATCTCTAAAAGGGTTATTTCTAATGGCACCGTTGGGACCCTTGCCTTGCTTATAAAAATATATGTGAATTTATAATGGACAAAGATACAATTATCCCAGAACAGCTTCAGGAAAAACCATCAGATTTCTTTCAGAGGAGGTGCACAGATATGGGTAGCAGTGTATGTTACTGCTCCATTGGCAGATTGTCTTTTATTTTCAGTGTGAGACATATTCTCTTACCACTTTCAATGGTCAGAACTAATTCTCTTGAAATCAAGCTATTGCATTTCCAAAGTGGAATTAGTCCTTATTCATATGAGTACAAGACAAAGAATAATCTTACCCAGGATTTAATATTGACAGTGATGAAAATCTGAATGCTTGAAATCTCTCAGTATTCTCAGATCAGACTCTCAAAGTCTGTCCCAGTTTAATCCAAGAAATTGCAGACTCAGTCTCCTTGTAACAAAAGAAACAATATTCATGGGTGTTTTTCTCTTTTCTAGATCAAGAGTTCTGTCCTCTCTATTCCCACTAAAGCTTTTCTGAAAAGTCCTTATAGAGCTGAATAAATCTTGTTAAAACTTAATTACATGTTGTATTAAGAACACATCTGGAAATTACATTCCTCACAAGTTGGTGTTTAATTATTAACAGTATTTCTGTTGACTCCCTAATGAACTTATTAAATACGTTTCTTTCTCATGAAGATGGAGGGACTTTCAAATGGGCAGAACTGAAGTTTGAGCTGAACAGGGTTTTTAAAAGACCCTCAGTTCTACCAGCATCTGTGCCTATTTAAACTCAGGGTCTGGTTGTCCTTTACACCTGGTCTCAAGCATGAATTACTGTAACAGTATCTCCACTGACAGTGAAGTGCTTCCTCAATAGATGTGAGCTTACTGTCTGGGTACTGTTGCTAGGAAAACCAGCTGATTACAGGGCCAGCGTAGCAGCCAGTTGATGTAATACATGCTTGATAAAGCTCTTATCAGAGCCTTGCACACTTTCAGGAATGCTCACAATTCAGCTGGATTTATCCATATGAAAAAAAGGCCCATTCTTTCTTCATTTTGCTCACCTGTTGGAAGCTGCCTCTGCAGAGCTAAGTTTTAAAGCTTGAAATCATCACTCTGGCACCTCCTGCTATTCCTGCCCATCACAGAGTTGACAAAGGAAGCAGCAAAGGAAATGCCATGTCAGAGAGAGTGTTTTCCCTCTATATCTGTTCTGGTGACGTGAGCAAGTCAGAGTGCTTTGAGCTGCTGTTCTCCATGCACAGCTGTGCACTCCTTTGAAGGCCTTTCAGGTGCTACCTGCAGTTAGCCATCCCATTCAGATTTTGAGGGCAGAAACAGAAGAAAACAGGCCATCAGAAGGGAAGTGGGGAGAAGTTTTGAGCATAATGTTCATCTGCAATTGTCTCTTCCCAAACCTTCAGTAGGGGACTACACTCAGGGAGGATTATGATGATGAATATTATTGTAATCATTATTTTGTTTAGCCACCAGATACTTTCGATTAATGCTATTTAAGAATATGAAATCAAAGGGAATCCTTCCTTTTTTATTAAAATTTCCATGTTAAGTATTACTAAGCACATCATGTCAATTCCTTATGCAGCAAGCAACTTCCATCAATCAAAAGTGAGTATCTCTTTAACAAAAGATATTATTTAACAAAAATTACATTCTTTTCTCTATGTTGACAAGAAAAATGACCAAAAGAAAATCTATAATCTTGGAGAAAAATCTAAGAAAAGTATGGGCTAGATACACTAATGTCTTGTTGATCCGTGATTTAGTATCACAGGTCCTTTTTGCAGCTTCTTTGTAAAATGCAGGTTAACTCTCTCATACCTTTCAGGAAGGATTTGATGGATGGCATTGGATTGCCCTAGCAGCCCCTACAGCCTTAAATTCAGTGGTTGCTGATGCAAAGGGGTGGCTCTCTCCTTAGCCAAGAACTATACACCTTGGCAGTATTTGGCCTTCCAAATGGTTTTATGAGACCTTGGCGATCAAGGTGCAATTCAAAACACCCTGTTATGTACACTCCTCTGAGCTGGAGGAATCATTGAGGGGATATTGCTATACTGAAGGTCTGAGTGTAATCACATGCTTTTAAAATTTGACTAGAATGATAAGTCATTTTGTAAAGATGTAACAGATGTGAAAAGGAAGAGGTGATGTGCTGATTACCCCCAAATAAGTGAAGCTTTCCTGCCTGCAAGAAGTTATATAAAGGCATTCTGGTCAGCCTTCCAAAATCAACTAGTTAAATAGATTTTAGTAACTGCCAATGCAAACTTTATAAATTTGAGGAATCTGAGCATATTTGCCTGTGCAAAGGTTTGTATCTTCACGTCTTTGGTTTACTGAACAACCACTCTGCTGCTAACAGAACAATTATAGGCAATGCAAAAGTCCATCATCATCTCAATGCTTTTCAAGTTTTTCTGTTGTCCCTTGAAACAAAGGACAGTATGAAAAGGCCTGATTTTCATTTTCAAGGGAGTATTATTGGGAAGCTTTTATTGTTTTATCAAATACATCCATGTCAGTCATGAACAGTTGTCTGTAACGAGCAAGAACAGTGGAATATTTGGGCTTAACAAATAGTTTCATCAAAAAGTATCACTACAACTCGATTATATCAGGGACAATTTTGCAACTTTGAAGATCTTAGGAAGGTCCACAGAGTGCAGCAGAGGAAATCAGGTAGAAAATACAGGTACACACAGTACACCTGGGGAGGTTAGCAGCAGGGGGAGGTATTGCTTTCTTCTGGCTTGCAAAGAAACAAGTTTATACATCAGTTCAAAGATAACTTGGTCATCTGTCACAGGACATATGCTTCCTGCAAACTGACCTTGGCCTTTATTTTCTCTTCTAGTCCCTGACTATCAAACCACTGTGGTTTAAGTGTGTGAATCTGGGTTTTAAATTTCAAGATACTGCTCAGATTGTTCTGCAATAAACTCTTCAAATTCAGCAGTGTCAGCAGCAGGGAGACCATGCATGCTGAATTAAGCCCTTCTCTACAGACAGTTGGGCCATCACATGAAAAAAGGTTTCTTGCTTCTGGATCGCTCATACAGCCCTGTTGTCCAGGTGATTATTTTGGATGTGTGACTTGCCTTTGATTTCCCATTTGTGCTTCTTGCTTATTTCTTCATGGCTTGCAGAAGGCATTAGTTTTATGTCTTCTCTGCCCTTGCAGTCCTCACTCACATAAAAGCTTCACCACAGTATGCCCTTTTATACCTTAGTCATCCTGCTTACTGCTCCACAAAGGGCATAGCCAATCCTGGGAAATCTTTTTCTCTGGCATGCTGATGTATTATGCTTAATGTATTATCAACAATGACAGATCTGCCTCAGGCAACTCCAGCAACCCAGAAAGCATAGAGGGGTTTTATACAGCAGCTCTTTTAACCACAAGTGTATATCCCACGCAGAAAAACTTTTTTCCCTTTGGTTTCCTGCAGGTCAAATCAGCAGTTGATGCTACACAGAAAGACAAGCCAAGGAGAGCTTGCTCAGGTGAAACAAACTTGAAAGTAGCAGTAACTATGCTGAAGTTTATTTGTTCTGTCCATTCGTATAACATTGCAGAGAGCTTCATGCAGCAAAAAACAAGTTCTAGAAGGGATCCTAGTGTTATCCCAACACCGAAAGGGCAATCCTGTCCTCATTTTGAGGGCTGTGCTGTAAGGTCCACTCCTACCACTGCATTTGTGCAAGAAAGCAAGAAAGCCTGTGCCTTGTTGTAAGGTGCTGGAAGGCTGCACTTGCTAATTACTTTGGGGAAATGGAAGGAGGTGATTCAGAAAAACTTCACATTTCTTCCAGGCAGTTCTGGGCATCTCACAGTTACATCCTAGGGTTGCAAAGCATCTCTTGTATGAGAGACAGATCTGCTCTCCCAAACAGATTTTAAAATTGTTTTTCTTTATTTTAAATAAGTCCAGAGTGAGTGTTTTTCTTGACAAACTGTTGGCAGTTCTGTAATTTGGACATTAGGAATGCTAGCACATATCCCATACATATGTTTCCAAATTAGAATCCAAAATAACCTTATCCTCTGATCAGAATTTAAAGAATTATTCAAGATTCAGAAAGAAACCAATCTTTCAGAGAGTTTCACTTAATTTAAGAGCTTGTAACGAACAGGAATTTTTAATCTGTTTGAAATCTTCTTTCAAACTGAGCTCTAGCTATAACCTATCCTTCTGACTAGCTGGGTGCAGTTAGAGTGCCAACAGCTAGAAATACAAGTGCACAGAGCTCTTCTGTCCTCACAATAAACTTGAAATCTCTGTGTTTTGGAACTCAGCCTGAAATGTTCTTGCATGCCTTCTCCTCTCCTGACCTCAGCTGTCACAGTGGCCCCCTGCACCACACAGGAAAGCATCTTTGTTTTTCCATCAGATTCTGTTTTAATACATCAAAGAGATGGAGAATAGAGTTTTTGATACAGTGCTGCATGTGTTTTGTCCATATTTCCAGTATGCCATGTGTACATATCACCATCTAGGAAACTGGTACAGGCATTATCTGGAGCTCAGGGAAAGGGAGAGGTTTATGAATTGCATCTTTTTCAAAAAGAGACCATACAGAAAGCTGCTTAAATTGCTCACAGGCAGCTGAGAAAGCTATTTGGTAGCACCAGGGTTGTATGGCAGAAACATTCCTCCCACATCCTAGACAAAGCTTATACTTTGAAAATTATACAGTAAAAATTAATCTGCAGCTGATCATTTAATCCATTTAATATTCTTTATGATGTCTATCCTTCTCTTACCTACTGCCAAGGTGAACAGAGGCAAACTGAGGCACTGCAGTGAGGAGAGGGCACTGTTTATAGGACTGAAAAGAACAACTATATGCTACCAGTCATGTATTTTCTGTCTTCTTGTTTGGGGTGGAGGGTCCCCTCTTTTTTTTCTTTTTCCTCTCTTTTTTCTCTTTTTTTGTTTCCTTTTTCCTCTGAGCTCAGAAGTCATATGAGCAGCAACAGGCCTTCACAAATGTGGTAAGGAGGACTCTTTTGGGTCAACTTCTCAAGGCATTTTATCTTTTGCTGACAAGTTGATGTCAGGGACAGAACTTAATGAAGTCTTCAGAGAAAACTTTTGCAGTGAATCAGGGGATCTCAAAGGTATGGACCTGCAGTAAAACCAGTGTAACAAATGATTTATCTACTTTTATTCGTCTTTTGAAAAAATGAAAGCTCAGCTTTGTGGCAAACTCTAAAATCACCTTCTTAGCTGCACCCACATTATTATATTTCAGGTTTCCTGACATTCCAAAATAAGGGGCTGGGACAATAGCTTGGAGAAATTTGCAGTTTATCTCCTACCGCTGTCTTCAGTCTCAAAAGATTCTTGAGCATCTCTGCTACACTCCTCAGGAAATTTACCTGGACAACAAAGCTGTCCAAACATGGTATGTCAATGATTCCTTATTTCCCTTTGCACTGTGGAGCTGGATTCATATCAGTAACTAGGTGCTGCTCTTTTTCCAGAGAAGCAGTAACAAAGTTTGCTCCTCTGTCTGTTGAAGAAACTCAAGAGACACCACATCTCCTGAAAGAACCTCATTTCCAGTCCTGGACTGATGCTGCTGCCACCACAGAGGACTTCCAATGCTCGGGTAGGACCTTTCATGGGATTGGCTTGTTTACCACAGAATGGTTTTGTCTCTCTCATTCACATGTAGGAAGGACAAACAAATGGGTAGAACCTTATTGTGCTGTTGAAGATCATGGGATTAGTGGTAGAAATAGAGCTGTATAACTACGTGGGTTTTCTTAGCTCTAGCAATTTGCAGAGAAAATGTAAACAGTGTTTTGATTCTGGAGAAATTAACATAAACTTGCCAAATTGCCCAAATTAGTTGAAAAAGATGTGGGCAGATATGTTTTTCTCAGTTCTAGGAGCCAAGGTTTCTTCTCCATTTGAAAACAGATAAGGTTTTCAAAGGAGTTGGTGGCATTAATCTCTTGTTAGAAAAACACCCACCTCTGAAAACCCACTCTTCAATCCCCAATGGCAACCTGAGCACACAGAACAAGAATGAATGCACATGTAAAATCAGTTACTTTCTGCCTGATAAAATAATATATGAGGAAACAGGTGTTCCATTTGCTGCTGCTGAGCCAGGAGCTGGGGACCATTGCCCCCACAGCACCCTAGAAATCAGGCTGGGTGCTCTGGGTCTGA
>NW_008693088.1:0-13688 GCF_000695815.1 Acanthisitta chloris | reverse complement strand
CAGGAAGGCATCAGGGAACTTGGGACACCTCTAAAGTGCAGATTCACTTGTATAAATACAGGCACTAATCTTTGGAAATTCCTGCTCTGAACTGCATCCTTTTCACCAGCAGTAAAAGACAAGAGAGCTAGTCCTGGGTGGTGAGAGGGTCTGAGTCCTAAGTGTAAATGTAGCTTGGTTATTGAAAAAGTGTTATTTGGTCAGATGTGGAGGGAGGAAGGCTTAATTCCCTCTTATGCCTCTTGTTTAAACTAACTTACATGGCTGCACAGTGGGTGTTTGGAAATCACCTTTACTAGAAGTATTTTCTGTTTAAAAATTTCACGTTGTAATGAACAGTCAAGAAATCCAGATGTGCTCTGTTACAATGAGAGCATTTTAAAGGGGCAGATGTTCTGGTACACTCTCAGGTCAGGACATTTCTGTGTCTTTTGCTTCCTTGTTTAATGTCAAGGAATTTGATTTTCTCAGCCAGCTTGGGTAATTTTTATGAAACATGTAATCGGATACAAGTAGATTCTAATACCCAGCATCAATTCCTTTCTTCTGAATCCTGTTCTGGTTTTATACATAGGACCTCTGCAATTAGACTTTTACATTAAACAGATTCCTTCTTTGAAAGCTTACTTAGCTTTCAAATTTAGATTTGAAAAAACATAGAACGAATGAAATTAAATGTTTCTTTTGGATAGCACACTGACAAAGAAAAGGAAATCCCTTGCTGCGGGATATTGCAGTCATGGGTCACGAATGTTTAAGCAGGAGTTACTGCCATCCAGAGGAGAAAAGCCATAAGCTGTCATATTTCATTACTTTTTTAAGCATAGAAAGGCAAACATAAATGGTTGGTTCAGTTTCTTTCATATTAGAGAATCAAAGAATAGAGAAATAATATAAATGTACCCAGAGGTCTCTGTGGGGGGTTTTATATGTAGGTATTCATGAAACAAAGTTCAGAGCAACACTGGAGAAGCACAGTAAAAACCTTATCCATAGATTAAGGATCACCAAGTGATGAACTGGATTTATTGTTTTTTTCTTCAGTTTGAGATATTTAAGCAAGAGGTTTAAGAAATACCTGTGCTGTGTTCCAAGCTTTGTACACGACCCAAAAAGCGGAGAGGATATGTATAATCGGTGCCACTCATATCCCAGGCACAGGCAGAGGATGCCCCTTGGCACAGGATGCTCAGTGAGACACAAGTGTGGATGCTGTCAGGGATGGACTCAGCATCTTCCCTGCAGGGCACAGGGCAGTGCTGGCCCAGGAGCACTGGTGGCAGAAAGTGTGCAGGATGCACAGAGTCTGGTAAAACAGAAGAGTAGATGATGCTGTGAGCTGAAGGTAGTTTTCACAACTCTTGATAATCCAACTGACAAAAAAAAAAAATCTCTGTGTGTCCGGCTCCAAATAAAATGCCCCTCCCTCTTCAACCCTCCTTCCCCATAAAAAAATGCCAGAAACAAATATATGATTCGGGGAAACCAGAAAAGAGAGAGGAGGAAGTTCCATGTGTCCCTGATGCTGAACATTAATAAAAATTCTCAGCTGAAGGGGAAAATAAATAAATTCTCAAAATGCAGTGCCTTTTTTGGACAGTCCATCATCAGTCACAAACTGTGCAAAATCCTAGATTGGTAATTGATTTTGTGCAAAATAAACCCCTAATGAAAGTCTGCCTAAGAAAGGTCGTTCTGAATCTTACAGAAACCGTAGCTCGAGACCCTCCTAAACTTCAATACATTTTTTTCCTTGATGGGGATTTAATTTCCAGGTGCTCCTAAGGAGTCAGTGAATTCTCCAGGCGCCAGGCAGGGACCGCAGCGCCCTCTGCTGGCCACGGACACCCACTGACCTTTCCCGTCCGATTTTCCCCGCGAGTGTTCCAAACATCAAACCCAGGGAGCAGAGCAGAGCCCAAACCCCCTGCGAATGATCAGCTGTCAGAGAATCCTCGTGCTTCATATGCAAACACAGCACCCAAGTAAATTAAACGAATTAATTCTTTCCCCAGGGGTCTCTGCTTAATGCAAGGGGTTTCCAAAAGGCCACCAGTTTAAGAGCACTGATATGCTTACCCTAGCCTCAGATTTATTTGTTGAGGTAGGAGAGAGGTCAAAAGCACTGAGCCTTTCACTTCAGTAAGTTATGGGCCTGATGACCTGCTGTAGGAATAACTATTGATCTCTGCTTATAACTCCTGTTAAGAGTCCTGTACATATTGACAGCCCTGGAATCCCACATTTAAATAGTAGGAGTGCCAAAGACAACCAAGCAAATATCTTAGCTTGTTGCCTGCAAACTTTTCTTCGTGCAAAATATTTTTTGGTTTGATTTTTTCCAATTACACGATAAAAAAAACAACCTGAAAATTTATTAGTTTGCAGCCATTCAAAATAATAAAATATTTCAAAATTTGGATTTTTAAACAGGTTATATTCCCTTCTCCTGACGTATAATGCTGAAACCTGAGCGGAAAGGGGACCCTCTCCATTACTAAATAATTTTTTGTCAGTAGCATTCATAGCCCATTAAAAAGTCCATCAGAATACCCTATTGATCTCACTCAACTACCCATCCCACAGAAATTTAATGAGACAGGACAAATTCCATGTTTTTTGCCACTGTACCAGGTACCTTCAGCGTAGCATCACACCATCCCTAGCTCCATCACAAGAAAATCCATTTCAATAGCATGTGAGGAGCAATTGCTATTACAGACAACAGATAACCCTAGAACAGCAGCATCCAAGAAAAGCAGAGCAGAACTCACTAACTCCTGTTTCCAATTAGAATAAGAAAAAAAAAAAAAAAGAAAAAAATCATCAGGAAGAACTATATTTTACAGATCTATAAAGATGTTCTATTTCATATGGTCTACTTTTTAAATATTATAATCCAAATAAAAACAAACTGAATTTAGAAATCTGTATTAAAAGCTGGAAGAAGCAATTTTGAGGTGTAAGGAGGTATACGGGCCAATACCCAAAATATTGGATACAATTTTCCACCACATTTGTCAAACCAAATCCATGTAAACTTTGAAAAAGTTTGGCAAGAGCCATAGTGGTTTTGCTTTTACTGCCATGTAAAAGGAAAAAGTCCCTTGTGTATTGGATATCCCATGAAATGGGCAAAATCATTGTGGTAAAATGTGTTTATATGTATAAGACAATCATGAATCAAGACAATTCTTTGAAGACAATTTATGGTAATAATTTCATGCCTGTTTGTTAAGTTGCCTAGTCTACATAGCTGCCTAAATGGGTAAGTGCCAACGCAAACAGTCAGTACTAGGTGCTGCCAAATGAAATCATCACCCATTTTAGTGCCCCTTACCAAAGTGTGCTCTGCACTGGCAGCTTTGGTATATAAACAAATGGATGAATCATCTTGCTAGCTCAGAGGGTGACAGTGAAATTAGATTCCTTCTCTGCTCAATGCAACGGTTTAGTCATTTGAGACAGGAAATCACTTTGTGTTGGGAAGCAGTACTGGGTAAATCTCAACCAGTTTCAAGAACAGTGAAGGGCTCAGGTTGCAGCAGGAACGATGTGATTATGACAGGCAGGAAGCAGAACAGGACAAGTTCCAGCAAAAACTCCACAGAATGCAATAGCAAATATTGTTCTTGAAGTAGATCTTTAATAGGTCACTCAAAAAATGATACCAAGATTAATTCTACAAATTCATCAGTCTCCTAGAGCTGTTTCTATAGAATTCTATTCTATATGGTAGGATGTTTCTATACAAATACTTGTCTGTGCCCTGCATCAGTCACCCTAAGCACAGTTGTACAGAGCTATCTTCACGAGTAATGAGGTAAAGGAGATACAGAGAGGCAGAAGTTCTTTTTCTCTCCCACTTCTCATCAACTGCAGCATCTCACTATCAGTGAATGCTGGCAGAGGGATCAGTGACAAGTTGCCAGAAGATAAGGAAGGCACAGGCTGCTCAGGAGCACTTTGAGAAGTATCTCCTGTGAATGTTCTGCACCAAAGCTGATTCTGATTCCTCTTTGTCAAAGCAGAGGCTAAATTTTGGAGTGGTGACAAGTCTATTTTTATGATACTAAGATCTCCCTGGGAATTTATGAGACTCTCTCTTTGGATTTAAATTATCTCTTCAGGAAGTGTGGGTTATAGATCAGTCATTTTAAGCCAGCTGACCTCAGTCACCTTCAGTGACAGGTAAACTCAAGCTTAAAGTGAAAGGATCCCCCAGGGTCACTGGTTTCTGCTGAAGGATGTGTGTGCCCACGCACTATCTGAATACTCAGATAAGAGCAATGTGATGCAAAGTGTGGATACTTACCTGCACTAAACTAATGTAAGCACCGTTGACATTTAATTCCAGAATTGTTAATGCCTCCCAAATGGTCCAGATTTAAATGGAATTAAATTCAAAAGTGAATCTTACTTTATATGATGATACAAGGGACTAATAGAAATGACCTGTTCAGTGAAAAGGGAGCTAAGTGGTATCTGAGGCATTCAAGTTACTCTTAGCTGACTTTAAAGATTGCCTGCAAAGGTGTTGCCTTTTGTACAGCTTGCTATAATCTACCTGTTAAGCTTTGTAATTTTCATGGTTGTTTTACATGGAAGAAGTTCTATTTCAAGCTGAAATGCTAAAGTCAAATATTCAGGGTGGGTTCAATAAATTCTCAACAGCACAGTCAAGGGTGAAAAAGCCACTTGTTGAGCTCTCAGACTGCATGTCAATCCACCTGCAGCTTTCTTGCATGTCTGATGGGCAAGGAAGTGTTCCAGTGTTTTCAGTGTCTTTGCAAGGCTATTGTAAGACAGTAAAATGTTAGGTGTGTGTGGAGATATTGTGGAAGGCAGTAAAACCCGCAGTGTATTCCTGGAGTGACTTCATGATTTCAAAACTCAAAGCTCTATCCACACTTCCATTTTAAGCATATGCAGTTATTCTGAACAAGGGAGAAATTAGAAGATGATGAATTCCTTCATAGGAGAGTTATTTAATGCCCTATTCAAATGCTATCCAGATACTCCATCTGAAGGCTTCATCTAGAGTAAATATTACAAGGGATCAGCTATCTGAAAGAAATTAAAATGATGGAACATTTTCTTGGCTGTTAGACATCTGAGAAATCCAGAAGTGGATGATGCCAAACTATCTGTCATATGTGTACTTCCTTTAGCCTTATTCTCCTGAATGAAATGTGGTTACCACAAAGGATATTTGCAATTGAGAAGAAGAGATCAACTAGATTTGGCTTTCCTAGATGTGGTCTATCTCTTAGCAAGTGTTTTACAGCTTCTATTACAAATCTGAAGGAAAGTTTTTCTCATTAGCAATTGTCAGGTTACATTTTCAGCACAGGAAAATTATGGATATTGGGGTAAGTTTCAAGCCACTATTTTAGAGTTTTAGGCAAGCACTCTCATCAGCTCATTGGAATTACACCACAGGCACCCAATATACTTCCCAGGCCATTTACAAATTTGCTTCTATTTAACTGATCCCTTAGGTAAAAATTCAATAAATAATAAAAGTACGTTTACATATCAAATTACAAAAATATTTTCAGAAGCTGTAATAAATAGCAATGGTAGCCCTTCCCAGTGTGCAAATCCCTTGAGTTTGCAGTCCCTGTGTAGACCTCATCTGACCTCTGCAGAACTAGGGAGCAGAGATTTTGCCTCTTTTCTACTGACCTGTGTCTTTCAACTTCCATCCCCTCTTCTGTGCAGATCTTAGGTCAGGAAAGCAGTCGTGAGCATTTTTGTGGCAAAGTGCTGCTTCAAGAAACACGTGTCGAAGATACAGTTGATCCCTACTACTTTGGTCCCAGTTACTTGCAGAAGAGAGGTTTGGATCTGGACTGATGCTGGGAATCTCTTTTTCCACCTTCCTGGGAGACCAGTGCTGCACTGGGTCGGATCCCCTGCCAGAAAAGAACATAGGGCATTGTTTAGACTGGGAAGCTGATAGTGTTGAACACATCTATTTGAATAAACCAGCTGGCTGTCCTCTTGCCATCTCTAATGTAAGTCTATATGGTATTTTGAAACTTTATTTATTTTAAGTTTGCAATATTTACCAAAGCAAACAAAAAGGGTCCTTTCTAACTTCCATAGCATTTTTCTACTGAGCTATTTGTTGGAAAGACATGTTCATGTATAATTAAATGTGGCTTGCTTAAACCTTTGCAGTTGGTAGCTTAATATATATTTTGTTGTGCTTTGAGTACAAAGGCTATATTATGCTTTTGTTGGCATCCTTGCTGGTTAGTATGCCAACTGCATAATTTTGTTCTCTGCTATATGTCAGGATTCGAGTGCCGAGGGCTCAACAGGTGGTGCTGGGATAAAGTTCTGGCAAATCAAATAGGTAATGCAGTTATTCCTTTTGTCAAATTATAATTGAAAACAGAGACGAGTAAAATGAAACTCACATTTTCCTGGTGCAAAACAGAGTTTAGAATTAAATTCAAATCAGTTTCCATGACAAATACACATTACTACTGGAGCTTGGTCTGTAAATAAACATGCAACACCTTAGTTTTGATGTAGAATGATTTGTTCCCTGTAAATTTAAACCTTAAGCATCAGTGTTTAAACAATAACAGAAGGCTAGAGTCCTCCATGAATCTTCTGTCTTTCTTGTACGTATTTTACAGAAAATGTGCCAAAATCTTCAGAAAAACTTTGAAAAGATTTAAATCTAGAGAGTCAGAGAATTTGAGACAATCTGATGCATAACTCAAATGTTCAACATCAAGAGTTTCCTGCCATATTGTTTTCTAATCATGGCTATATCCATGGTCCCAGTAGATAATGATAAATATCCTGGAAATTCCAGTGAATGCGTTGAATGAGGTGCTGCTCATTTTATGCTTGACTTGAATAATGTTTATTAATCCTAAAATCATAAAAATGGGATAAAACCTTCTACAACAAAGTGCAACAAATCATATATGCATAGCTTGGTTTTCCAAAATTGCATTAAAAAAGGCCTATGCGTTTGCAGGCCTACCCCCTTGCTATTGTAGCTGGTCTTTTTATATCAAGATGTTTTTATTTTCCTCTGAGGACCTATCTAAATCTAATATAAGTAATATTATCTATTATTCTTATAGTTATTGTGGGTTTATTTAGTTTCCCATTCCTCCTTATTCAAAGACATTTCTCCTAAACTACAAACTTCTCAACTCCAAGTTTTGTTTTGTCACATCTGAAACCATCATCCACTGAAGCAGCTTCCTGCAGTTCCTCAGAATGTCACAAACATCTCTATGTCCCATTCAAGCTCTTATTTAACTCAAGGTATTGTTTTTGTATGGGACCAGACGGTACATCCTTTTCTCTCAGTAACCATAAACATTATTTTCACTTTTTGTATCCCATACTGACTGTTGTTTAGTCCTAGCAGAATGTATACATTTCTCTCCCATGGCAGCAGGTGATGTCTGTGACACTGACTGCCAGGACTGCAGGCAGGTGATGGCACCACTTGCTGTGCCCAGCCTGGGACACACCTAAAAGAACAAGACATGGAAAACTGCTGAATAAGGCAAAAGAAATTGCTGAACGTGACAAATTACAGGGTAAGAGGCTGACATTTACAGATGGTGCTGGGAGGACACATATGGTTAAGGAATTATGTGAGAAACAGCCAAATTTCAGAGGATGATGGGGATGAGCACTGGGGTTGTTTTGGGAAATGAGATAGTGCAAGGCCAATAGTACCAGGTAACCATATCAACTTTACCCATACAAGGCTGAGACCATGCTGAAATGGTATCAGAAATACCAGAACTCAAATTCAACACCTACAGAACTTGAAAATGGAGCAGAGATTAACTGGATTCAAAGAGAGATATAATAAATCCATGAATCTTTTAGGTGTTGCCCTTTGGTTCATCATCACTCTAATTTCTTCACACTTTTCAGTATGAGGATATGAGGGAAGAACAAGACATTGGCTGAGAATAAGGATCCTAGTTCAACATAACCTTCTTTACAATGTCATGCTTGGACTGACCGTGTTCCTGGGGAAGCAGGACAGAGCAAAGCTGCACCCAGTTGCCTCAGGAGTTAATCTGGCAGCTTCACTGCAAGGAACTGACTCAGAAGGTACATAGTATATTACAGCCAAAGTATTATTAAATTCTTTAACCCTTTAAAAACTTTTTCTCTGTACTACTGCATTTCTAGACTGACCTGGGACACACTGCAAGGACTGATCCCCACTCTCTGTGTTTTGTCATAGATGTTCAATGCATGAGAAAAAGTGTTCTGGCTTCTCTTTTTTTTCCTTTTTTTTTAAAATAACGATGTTGAATATTTATCTTAAACCTCAGGTAGCTACTTAGAAAAGAAACAGATGAGAGGCAGATAATTTACCCCTTTCATTGACAAAAGATTTATGTCTTGCCTGGCAGAACTTCATACTTGGAGAGTTCACAGCTGACATAGTCAAACACAAGTAGCACGTAGTCCAGTGTTTATCCAGGAGAACCGAGACTGCTGCTCCCACACTTTTTTTGTGTGAAATTAAATCAGCTACATTGAAATTGGCAGAGATTTAAAAAAATGATAAAAATTCTATTAAGAAGGGGGGAGAAAGGCTCAGAAGCAGTTTGAATCAATGAATGCTGTGCAAAAATAAGTCAGGTGTGCATGAACATTTCTGGTGACCTTCTCTAGGAGCCATCTGTCTAGTTGCAAGGCACCCTCTCCCCATGGGAACTGGTGAGGAGTTCAGACACTGCGCCGACCACCCTTCCCCCCACAGCTGTCAAAATCATTGTAGTTTGGCTGTAGTGTATGTATCATTAAATTCCATACTGTGCCAAAACAAGAAGGGAAACAGTATGAAACGTGTTCTTAGGTTCCTCTTTGCCACAGACTATGTGTAGCTCGGTGTCACTGACTGCTGAGAGAAAAGGCTTATCTGGATTTCAGCACAAATTTTTAGTCAATGTGTTAAAAAAAAAAAGCCCATTACTTTTTTTATTTTTACTTTTTTTTTTTAAGTAGGGGTTGAGAAAGGTAGACTAGAATAGTAAAATTTGGCATTTCCCAGGAGAGCCTTAATTTTGTCCAAGGATAATATGACAGTTTCCACTTGCTTTGCCACAGCTCAAATGAAGAAGGAATATATGTCTTTTAGTATAGTGTTTATACTCAGAAGAGCTTTCAGAGGAGGCCAGAAGTAGGGGCTAGAGATTGGGTATAACTTCATTTCATGAAATGAGCAGGTAAACCTGTAGGTTTTCCCTTTCTCTGCCCCTCATCACTCTGCCAGTCCAGACAACTCTACCCACACAAGTGCTACTGATGGCAGTGTAAGCTGCACATTGGAAAGCAAAGGCAGAATTTGCCCCAGAGAAATCAATTAACCATACATCTGCTTAAAATAATCCCTGCCATCTAACATAAATAATGCTAATATCTTTAGAAGTATTACTGTTATTCTGGGTCTGAAAAAAACCAAAACAGAACAGTCAGGAAATTCATTTTCTGGTCTGGATCACTCTGCTGGAAAGCCTAGAGGTTAATGCACACAACTAGAAGACCTGGGTGCCATTTCTTCTTTTGATGGTATCCTGCATTGCATCAGGCAAGTCACAACATTTCTTCTTCAATAATTTCATCCATAAAATGAGACTGAACCTACATGATTCCCATCCCAGTGAGGATGGTAGAACTAATCTGACTTGCTTGTAAAATGAGAATGCTCACATAGAAACAGGTTCCTGAAATTCAAATTATTCATATTATTCCATGCTGTTCCACTACAAAAAAAATGGCATTCTTCTGTGATACTTAGGAACAGAGGAACAGCACATTCTTCTAGTTTTGCATTTACATTGTTACAAATTTGAATAGAAGCTTCACTTTGCTTTTTCATGTACAGCATTTGATTAATTGAGAATTAGAAATGTAATATCTGTTTTATATTTATCTCTTAGAAAGAGCATGCATTATGTTTGCTTTTTGAAAGGAACAAAAAAGTTTGTTCTGAGTGGTTGCCATTGTTTTCTGTGAAGGCCATAATGAAACACAGATATTTGGAGAAATATGGGGGCAGGAGGTAATTATGTAGATGTGTGTGTTTGTGTGAAAAGTGTTTGTACATGAATGTGTGTGTATGTATACATACATCTCTCTCCTGAACCTGTAACCAGATTTCAAATTTTTCCTGAGTTTACGTACAAAAAAAAGGAATCATTTAGACTGAAAATAACATCTCTCTGTGTTATTAAAAAATAGGGGGTGTAAAAAAACAAATCCTCCAGGACAGGAGTATGATAGATATAGTTTCTCCTCTCTACCAGCCCTCTTACAGCCCAGAAATACATACTTAGAGTTATGTTTTCATCTCATTTCGATGTACCAGGTTTTAGCAACTCAAATCCCTTTTTCCATTAGTCTAAGTTAAGCTGCTCAGGCTTTGTGCGTGGATGTTGCCCTACTTTATAGCCCTGTCTCTGTGAGCCTTCAGTTCAGTCCCCCCTCTCTGGACTGCCAGGTAAGTGAACCCTCACAGGCTCTGGCTGACTGGAGCATCACTCACAGGCTCAAGCATCACCAGCTGTGCTTCTCCAGCATGTGACATACTTAATGCTTTCTTTTCTCCTCCAGGTGAGGACAACAACAGGAACACAGCCCCATCAAGGACTGCTGAGTGCAACCACCCCAGACAAGCAGTGCTCCAGTGCTGGGACAGCTCCCAGCACATCTGCCCCAGCTACTCAGGTCCAGAGATTAGGAGGGGAAGGGGCTGGGGATCAAAGTCTGGGCTTAGACCTGTCTGTGTGCATTCCCAGACTCTATTCTGCCATCCCACCTCTGCATACAGCTTCCCATTTTCCTTCTTGTGGTTCTTATATAAACATACGTGACACAATGTTTTTTAAATACCTCTTAACTTGTCCCTGAGAACCATCTGCTCTATTTTCCCTTCTGTAATTTCATCTTTCTATATTTTTACTACAAATAGTCTAAGGGCAGAGTCTTATAGTTGTGAGAGCTAAAATGGCAATGTCTACCCTGAGGTATCCAGTTTGCAGTGACAGTCCCTGTTACAGGCATTGCCTTATGTCAAAAATTTCATAACAGTGCAGGAGAAGTGCTTGATACTTTATTGAAATCTATTTCAGCCTCTTTTTTATGATTTTTTATGATTAATGGGTGAAACTGGACCCTTTGTAGTGCATTTATTATCACAAACAATTTTGAAAGTAATTTGACCCCTACAGTACTTTCCTTATTTAATAATACTATACAGTGGTAAAAAGGCTATGAAATCCTGTGCAGAGATCTTTATCTTAGTTGAACTGGTTGAAATATAGACAATGGAATTCTCTAGGTTGACACTGGTATAATAGGAAGCAGCATATGACCTGCTCTTCTGAGCAATGTGCTGTCACCACAAACTACATCCCCATACATACCCAACGTATAAAAAGTTTATTTGTCAGCCTGCTCCTGTGAGTTCTTTATTTATGGCTACTTTATCATCTGAATAAAGCCATGTTTTTCATGATTAGAAAGATAACAGTCTAGCAAAATCTGAAGTTCTATAGGCGATTGTGAATGTTTTTATTATGAAGTCATTTTTATATAAGCACTGAAGAAATCAGATAATGCCATACTGTGTTACTCAACTAGCAGGTCAAGTATGATATGAAATCACAGAGTTCAGAAAACCTCTCCTGGCATGGTGTGTTTCATCAAAGGACTGAATTACTCTGTTTCTCCCAGGGCCTGAAAAGTTGGAAACTCAAGCTAATATTTTTGCCTGCAGCTTCTTCATCCAGGGACTGTGCACATGTGTGCAATACCTCCTCTGACTATGGGCTACCCCTCAGAAGGTTCTTTCACAGCTGCCACAGAAGATAGTGCTGTGTGCCACTTACTATCATGTGTATGTGCCATTTAGCTCTGGAGTGATATTCTGCCTGCTCACCTGAGGAGTGAGAGCTGAGGTAAGACACTGACTGAGACACCTGGATGCCAGTACCACTCAGTGGTGAGATAGATATATTTGGAAGAGCTAAGCTGACAACTTTCTAAGCATAGAGAAAAGGATTATGTCCTGACATTGCCATTCTCAAATTCAACTCCTTACAGAAGAACAGAGTAAAAAACATCAAGCCCTGTTACAATTTACCTTAAAATGGCAAGGTTAAGTAAAGTAAGTAAAGGAGCATCTAGCACAGTCCACTTGGAAACTGCTTAAAGGCACAATAAAGGTCCAGTGTAAACATATGCCATTAAAATAGTGTCTTGGAATATCAAAAGCAGTTATGTCAAAAGGGCAGAGAAAATGGTTATTGAAAAAAAAAAGCCATCTTTCAGAAAGTAAGTCATGTCCAATAGAGAAAAGTAGATAATAGACTTGGAGAAGTTAATTAAAACCACCATAAATAGGCCAACATTTTGAGGTGTGACTTGCTAAACATACAAACCTGAATTCAGTTACCTCAGACTAGAAGGCTACCAGTGAACTGGTGGTGCCAACACATGACAGATGTGCAAAAGGAGCAGTTCTGGAAGAAAAAGCCATTGCAGGAAATATACATGTGTTATTTGCATCAATAATCAGCAAGGGAGGAAAAGAAGGTTCCCATATGAGAGCAAAAGTGTGTCCAGGACTGGATCAGATTGAAGTGTCAAACAAGTACATTTGGAACAGAGAGTATTCCCTCAAATTTTCCAAATCAACTCCACTAGTTTCCAGTAAAGTCTCTGTAATCAATTATTTGCACTGACCTCAGTACCACAGGTAAGGAAAAAGAAGATGAAAATATGTAAGAAACGTTCAGAGCTGACCCTGAAACCTAAGGACTAGCAAACCTGACTGCTGCAGCAAACAAACTGGGAGAAGTTATAAAAAGAATTAGATTGCTCAACATGGGGAAAAATATGTCCCTCAGAGACAGGCCCACCCAACTTTTGTAGAAGACAGTCATGCCCTCAAATGTATTAGAGCTGTGTGGAGAGATCAGCATGTTCTCTTTTATGAGGAAACCCCAGCAGCCCAGTTCAGTGTGCACCCTCAGACACAACTGCATACTGCCTGCCTTACCGAGTGACCTAGCTGTGTTAGAGCCATAAAAATCTATTGCAGTTGTAACTAATATTACAGGGCTTTGGTTTTCTTGTTGGATGGAACAGAATTCTCCATACTTCTGACTTCTTTTGAAAGCTGCAAGCCAAATCTCATATGCATCAATTAGACTGTGAAAATGTACTGCTGGAGCTGCCTATGGAATATAACTTAATGATAAATTGCATGCATGCTGTAGAGAGACATAACAGAATGTTATTGCCATGGTTCATCCTTCGGAATTTGGTCTGCAGAGTCTGAGCTTGTTAATCAGCAGTTCGTCCTGCTTTTACTTGTGTGCATTCAATGCCAAGAGTGAATTTCCTCTATATGCTTTTCCACTGTAAGCTGGCCAAAGGTCTTTTGTTCAGTATGTCAGTCAGCTGTGCTCTTGCTTTAATTGTGCCAGTAACTCATGTCTGGAGATTATTCATGCTAGTCTGGTGCAATGAGCAGTGTGTCAGCCTGAGGCTGATGGAGACATAGCATCTTGTGTAGGCCCAGTTCAGGTCTGGGGACACCAAACATGATTCTGGACCCTTCTTCAGCTGCCCTGCAGCCATGAACAAGGAGATTCTGAATCACAGAATCAACT
>NW_008693087.1:56528-79339 GCF_000695815.1 Acanthisitta chloris | reverse complement strand
GTGCCTCCATGCCTGTCTTTCCCTTGTCTTAATCCTTTAGGAAGGAGTCGCCGGGCAGACAGACCGTTCCTGGAGGGCGATGCTGCCGAGCCCTGCCCCGGGCAGAAGGAAGCCGGGAGATGCGCGGCCCGGGGCGGGCTGCGGGAGAGTGTGAGGAGCTGCCTCCGCCTGCGCCTTTCCGAGAGGGAAAAAGCATGGTAAGAGCTGGACCCGATCCCTGGAGCGCAGCCCCGCTGAGCAGGAGGTGGGATTATTCCGGAGCGGTTATGGAGAGCTATAACCTGGCAGTGGAGTGTTAAAGCGACTTGTCCCTGCTGGAAGAGGAAACCACTGCGGGCACCGCCGGCGTCTTGGCCGAGGGAAGGTCACTCAGGTCCTTCTCCTCCTCTCGCCCTTCTTTCTCCATCCAGCGAACGACAGAAGAAAGAACTGCTAGTCGGCTCTCGCCAGTGTTGGGAATACTGTGCCTTTTGCCTGGGATGATTTGCCCTGATGTGCCGTTTCAACGGGATGTACAAAGTGCGACGAGGACTGATCCGGCCAAGAAAGTTTGCCGAGTGATCAGCAGGGGCCGTGGGATGGAGGGAGCTGGGCACACACCAGCAGGGTCCGTCACGCACGGTCCGACTGCACAGACCTGCTGCTCCCTTGAAAACTAACTCCTGATGGTCCAACACTTACTTCTCCCCTGCCAATTTGCACTTTCAGGGAAAAACACACACACACGATGCAATGCAGCGTTCCTGTGTTGGTTTTGTATATAAGATTTGCTATGCAATTCCAAACCTAAAAGAGGAGGAGAGACGGCCCTGCATCCCAGAGCTAACAGAGAATCAGAGGTGAAAGGTAGGAGCCAGCATTTCTTGTTTAAATAAAGCTAAATAACCTGAGCTGCTTCTTACTGAAAACCTTTAAAACACACCTACTCTGTGTTTGTTTTCTTTGCCTTGGAAATGTAAAGCAGTGTGAAACAAAGTGAAGATTTGCTTTCTCACGCTGCCCAGGAACAGAGAAGTGGTGTATCTTGTAACAGGAGTGTGCTGAGGAGAAAGGATGGAGTGTTTCATCAGTGAGACATTTAGGGAACTAGAGAAAAGGCACTTTGTATAACACGCTTCAGTAAATATGAAGGGCTAGTGCAATGGACACTGGAAACACTCGATCAATAGTCTATTTAAGTGGGAATATATGCAAGCATGGAAAAGTGATTGCTTTCCTCTCTGTGGGGTGTGTTTGCAGAGGACAACAGCAGAACGTTTGCAGGTGAGCTGTTGCAGTTACTGAGCAAGTAGTAGTAGCTGTGTGAGCTACTTCATGCCGGGGTGGTGCAGTGTGTTTCTGAAGGGATTGCTAAAAACCCCAGTCTGTAGGGTGGACTGGGTTTGTGCATTTTCAGTTCTGCTTGTAGAGCTTTCAGGATGTGGTTCAGGGTGATTCAAAGTGGGTGAGGTCTGTCCAGGGACAAAGGGACTGTAAGAAAGGACCTTTGGTCTGTTTGGTGATGAGTAATTAATGGACGTCTGATGTCTCTGATGTCTGCAAGGAAAGGAGCTGATGTCACCATGAAAATCATGATATGATTTTCCCTCAGGAGAAACTATGACTTGGAACGACACCACTATGGACGGGGAAGGGTTGCTGGTGGAAAGGGACTCTTCTTCCTTTCGGATCCTCACGGGCTGCTTCCTCTCGCTACTGATCCTCTCCACGCTGCTGGGAAACACGCTGGTCTGTGCAGCTGTCATTAGGTTTCGCCACCTCAGGTCCAAGGTGACCAACTTCTTTGTCATCTCCTTGGCCGTGTCAGACCTCTTAGTGGCAGTTTTGGTCATGCCTTGGAAGGCTGTGGCCGAGATCGCTGGTTTCTGGCCTTTTGGTTCATTTTGCAACATCTGGGTGGCCTTTGATATTATGTGCTCCACAGCCTCCATCTTAAATCTCTGTGTCATTAGTGTGGACAGATACTGGGCCATCTCCAGCCCATTTAGGTACGAGAGGAAAATGACCCCCAAGGCAGCCTTCATCATGATCAGCGTGGCATGGACTTTGTCCGTGTTGATTTCCTTCATCCCTGTGCAGCTGAACTGGCACAAGGCTACAACCACGAGCTTTTTGGACCTAAATGCCAGCTTACAAGGTATAAGCATGGACAACTGTGATTCTAGCCTAAACAGGATGTATGCCATCTCCTCTTCCCTAATTAGCTTCTATATACCAGTGGCCATCATGATAGTAACTTACACGAGGATATACCGGATTGCTCAGAAGCAAATACGACGCATCTCAGCTCTGGAGAGAGCAGCAGTGCATGCCAAGAACTGCCAGAACACGAGTGGCAACAGGAGCAGTATGGACTGCCAGCAACCAGAGAGCAACTTCAAAATGTCCTTCAAGAGGGAAACAAAGGTTTTAAAGACTCTGTCGGTGATCATGGGGGTGTTTGTGTGCTGCTGGTTGCCATTTTTTGTATTGAACTGCATGATTCCCTTCTGTGAGCCTACCCAGCCATCCAAGGGAGCAGAGGCTTTCTGCATTAATTCCACCACCTTCGACGTTTTCGTATGGTTTGGATGGGCCAATTCTTCCCTCAACCCCATCATTTATGCCTTCAATGCTGATTTCCGCAAGGCATTTTCCACCCTGCTGGGCTGCTACAGGCTCTGCCCCATGTCTGGCAATGCCATAGAGACTGTTAGTATCAACAATAATGGAGCAGTTGTTTTCTCAAGCCAACATGAGCCCAAAGGGTCCAGCCCCAAAGAGTCCAATCTGGTTTATCTGATTCCACATGCAATTATCTGCCCAGAAGAAGAACCTCTCAAAAAGGAAGAGGAAGGTGAACTATCTAAGACCTTGGAGAAAATGTCTCCAGCACTGTCAGGTATCTTGGATTATGAAGCTGATGTTTCTTTGGAAAAGATCAATCCCATTACACAAAATGGGCAGCATAAAACCTGAACAGTAAGGTTTACTCAGCAAGACCTAATGGTGTATATTGGAATAATCTTTTTGGGAAAAAAAGAAAAAGAGATATACAAGAATTTTTTGTAAGAAACTAAGCTCTAGGGAGAAAGAAACCACATTTACACCAAGCCCAGAATTAATTTTTTTTTCTTGGCATTCAAAGCAAATTTAACATTTTAATCAGAAAAAAAGATACTGAAAATTGGTGAGAAAAAAGGATGTTAAACTGTACTGTTCACACTGAGGGAAACACACAAATTTAAGCACAGTGCAGTGACAATTCTCTACCCAGAGAAAGCAATTTCCATCTTAAAATGAGGCAAAAGATAAATGTTGAGTATTTCAAGATTAATGTTTACTAGAAGTTAAAAGATTTGCTGTGTCTTGTGATAGTGGGTGTTAACAGGTCCTAACTGAAGCCTGAGGGATTGTCAAGGTAGGTAGATGCCTTCTTAAAATTATTTCTGACAAACAATTGAGCCTTATAATGAGAATGGTTATTTTTCAAGCTTTGGGAGGTAATATGTTGATACTGGTTTTATTTATTTATTGGTTTAAATTGATATTTTTCATATGTTAGAACAGATCTAGCTTTATTTATGTTATTTAAGATGTCTAAATAATGGGATATTTTTGGAGTGTCCTAACTGCATTTTGACCAGTCAACCAGTCAGCACTTTATTATGAGCTCGGATAGTCTGGAGAGCTGGTGAGGGGAGTGGAGAGTGAAGAGGAATGAGCTAAGAAGCTCATCAAGAAGGGAAGGAATCGACAGAACTGAGTGGGGTTGGTTTGCTTATGGGCTTTTTTTCCTTTTGAAGTGGGATTTCTTTCAAGAGATAGGACCAGAGTTGACTGAGTTGTGAATTCTCTTCCCTTATAGAAATCAAAGAAATTGCTGCTATTTATTTTTAAAAAGTTTCCTGTTACAAAGACTTTGCTAGAATGTCGAGTTTGTGGCTCTGTAAATACCTTAAACATGACTACAACCTTAAGAAGAATCCAATTTGGGGAGGAAAGCTTCTTAGATAACAATTCTTAGTACATAATGTTTTGTATTTATGTAAGATAAAACAGCTTTCTCAGACTTTTCTTATTTCAAGTCTTGGATATCTTTTCTGAACAAACACAATGGGTTATAATGGTAGTAAAGATGCCAAACCTTGTTCCCATCGGTGTTACTGCAGGACCACCTGGATCATTGCTGTCTGTCTGCTCCTCTATCACAGTCAGAATCCAAACATGAGGTACCTGGTGCTTTACTTTGGGAACTGGGAGGACGTGACGTGTCAGTAACTGCCATGTCAATACACATTCAATAAGGAATAGTGCCTCATTGCCATTTGGGATTAAGACATTTCTAAACACAGATGGAACTGCAGCCCCAACCTCAAAATCATCCTGTGAACTCCAAAACAACAACAGCAAAAAAAGTTGCTAATGGTTAATTAAACAAAACCTGCTACTTTTCCATTGTCCTTCCCTGCTGCTTTCCCTTGGTAATGCCAAAAGCAATCAGTGAGCATTAGCAACAGGAACATTGGGTGTGAATATTCAGCAGCATTCAAAGAAGTTGATTTCATTCCTGAATGGGAGAAAATACCCAACTTTTTCATAATATATATCACAATTTAAAAAAAAAAGGTGTTGTCAGGAAAAGAGAACTGAGAGGGAACAAAAATCTCAAGTCTAACAAACTCTATACATCCTGCATCAGGTCTGTGTATTTATGTATTGTGAATGTTTTCATAATTTTATTGCCTGTATGCTGCTTTCATACATATAATAAAATTATTTTGTGAACAGAAGGTCAAATAAAACAATCTACATTGCATTTATTAAATACATGCTGGGTTTTGGCAGTTGTATTGGTTGTGTTCAAGGGAAGGATGGTTCCTTTTACTTTCCATTTGCCCTTACTTATTTGGGATCACACCCATGAAGCAGAAGGGAATTTCTGTTAGAAGGCAGGGGAAAACCTTCCTGCTAGAGGCCTTTGAGCCCTTGCTCTAAACTGGGATTTGAAAGCACTAAAAGCAGTTTGGAAACAACCACACTCAGTTCTATAACATAGTGTAATTAATATAATGAGTTAAAATCTGTAAAACTTGACCTACTGCTGACTCTTACTTCAATAGTTTTTTGCCTTGGTGTAACAGTGTAGTGAACTCGGTTTGTAGCTTGATTTGATTGTTGTTTTTCCCTTTCTTCTCCCTTTCTTTTTCCCCAAGCTGTGGAGTACTTCTCAGAGCCTGATACAGCCTGATACAGCCCCACTGCTAGTATCTGTTTTGTGGAGCAAAAATGAATCATTTCAGAAGTGAGGTGATGGTGGGTTCCCCTCTCTTCCTGGCAACCCTCTCCTTTGTGTTTACCTCTGTCAGCAGATTCGTTTAGAAAGGAAGAAACAAACCTATGTGGTCACTTCTGCCTTGAGCATTACCAGCATGACCCATGCAGCGCTGGGACCTGAGCTGGTGCAGGAGCTCTGAGGATATCCAGCTCTCCCTCCCTGGATGCTCTGGGGGTCAGTGGAGCAGCAGGTCTGACAGCAGACAGGGAATTGTGGCTGCCTCCAGCCTTACACCCTTCAGTAAAGTCTTACATCCTTCAGTAAAATCCCTTGCATGGTGCTAATGCCTCATTTTTTGGGTACTTTTGAGGAGTTACTTGTTAAAAAGTACACAGGCCAAAGATGAAGTTCTGTGGTTTCTTATTTATGTTCAAAACTCCCAGAAGTCTGGTAACAATAGGAAAATACAGAATACGGTTTAAGGAGATCATGCAAAGCAAAATGCTGGTTTTACACTATTTTATAGGGGGGTGATTTGTATTCTGAAACCTTTGGTTGCTCTGCTGTGACCAGGGGCTATCCCAGGACCTTCCTCCTTGCACAAGCACCTGAGTTTCAGGGGGTGAAGTCAAAGTTGGTGAAGTGCTGCTGCTATTGCTGCCTGCAGTGTCCCTTTGGTGTGGTGTGCACCCTGCGAGAGGCAGGGCAGGGGGGACACTTGGATGAATTTATTTTACTGCTTCATCTCTCATTCTGCTTAAATTAATTGTTGCTTCTGACTCCTTTTCCTTACATACATATTAGACTATCACGACTTCACCTTGATCTTCATTTACCAACATATCCCATTTACCCCTGTGTTTTCCAGCCTTCCCAGCAGTTTCTCTACTTCTCCTCTCTGCCTTTCCACCACTGCCAGAGCCTTTCTGTCACCCTGTTTGGCTTTATTTGCCTCAATAATCCTTTGCTTGGAAGAAAGTCCAAGTTAAAATCCTTCCCCCATCACAACCAAGAGTGCCCTTCCCACAGCCTGTGCCCAGAAATGCCTCTCTTACCTGTTGCAGAGCTCTCAGATCAGTGCCAGGGGTGACTGGAAGGGACAGCAGCGTGTACCTGCTAACTGCCACTCTATTTATGTGCTGAATTAATTGCTCAGAAGCTCTATTACCTGCTCTGTGCCTGCTCTCCAGCTGCTCAAAACCAGTGGTCTGCTGGAACTACTGGTCACACCAATGTCAGGGTGCACCCCAGGGGCTGGAGGCATGCCAGCCCCACGCCAAGCTCTGGTGGAGCTGATAGCAGGGAGATAACTGATGAGGTTTGGCTGCAGGAACCCTGTGAGCAGCCTGAGAGGAGTTCTTGCTGCTCCGTGTTGGCAGGCACTGCTGCTCTGCAGGGTGAGAGCAGCTCAGGTTCATTTGTGAGAGCATCATGTCTCTGGGAAGATGACCACTTTGGTGGAACAGCTCCCCAGGAATGTTTGTTCTCACCACGTGTTGCAGGATGTGGCCAGGCAGAGGCAGAGCCACAGCAAAGCATCGAGGCACTAGGACACCTCGATGTCACTGCTCTCACCGGGACACCCTCTGCGTCTTCCCTGCAGGCATCAGGCACATTTCTCCCTGCCTTGTCTCCTGCCAGCAGTATTTGCTGCTCAGAAAATCCTGAGCCTTGCTGTGTCCCTTCCCATTGTGCCCACAGATAACCCAGTTAACCTTTTTTCCTGCGTCACTTCCTCGTGACTGAAGGTATTTGTCTGTTTGTGGATGGAAGAGGTTAATCATTCACCCGATGGCCCTGATGAAGGAGCTGTTTGCAACGAATGAGCTGCAATCACTAGATTCAATCTGAATACATTTCTCCCTTCTCTTGTCAAGCATTTTATGCTGATTTGAGTTTCTAACTTGAAGCATACAAAAGACAGAGGATGAAAGAGGAAATGCCTTTGCTGAGGTACAGGTTTAATGACACAATTATTAGGAGCCTGTCCTGGATTTTTTCAAATCAATAGCTTTCAGAAGCACCAAAACCTGATTGAAATCTCAAAAACCTGCTATGATTAGCATCTTGAAAAGCAGATTGTTCCAGTAATTATTCTGTTTTTTGATATAATGATAGCAGAGTGTGTTCCCAGCGATATCACTTATGTGGCCACTCAACAAATATGACTCAAATAAGGAGCACAATGGTATGTATTTCATAGCTTTTAAAAGATGGAAACACATCCAAAGTGTTCCTGCACTGGGTTCTTGCAGTAGAGGTGAGCTGTGGGCTGAACTGAGTATTGGACTCAGTTGATGTTGATCCTCTCTTTGAGAGAGGGTTTGGGCTCTCTGGGAGCCTCCTCGAGCCCCACAGGTGGCTGCTGGCTGTGCACAGAGATGCTCCTTCCCCACCCCAAAACACAAAGTTGCACTTGTGACCAACAGCCTTCCCTTAGGGACCTGCAGAGCCCCATGCTGCTGGTCCTGCTCCCCTCCCCAGCCAGGCACGGCTCTTTCCAAATTACCACTGCCAGTGTGTTTCTATAGATGCAATTTTGAGGCTGAATGTGTCAGTCAAGTGTATGATGGTTGTTCTCATGTTGGTTGTCTTTACAGTCATGGTCAGAATGAAACAGCAAGTTTCTGCCATGCCTGTTTTCATTCTGTTTCTAGGAAAAGCTCTGGGCAGTGGCACAGGAGGAAGCTGCTGGCTCTGCTGTGCTGGTGGCCACTGCCTTTCTCTTTCAGTTGTGTTTCCCTTTTGGTCGTGCCAGGCTGTTCCTCCCTGTTTCAAGGCGGGATGTTCCTGTTGGTTCTTTGGTGAAGCAGTTTCCTCAGTGCCTGCATGGGCAGCAGCAAAGGATGGCACTGGCAGGGAGGTGCAAATCCTGCTACCACTCAAACGGAGGTGCAACCACACACCTGGACTTGGTTGTGCACCCAAACAACGTCAGCAGCACGGCTGCAGTTCCTGTCCCTCTGGATGGGCTTGGTTTCACCCAGGAAGGCAATGTGGGGATCAAAGGGATACCCTGGGTGTCATTCATCATCACCCTGTGGAGCTGCTGAGATGGGTGAATTGGTGTAAAAGAAGCCTAAAAGAGAAATGGCTCCAGGGTTGGCTGCAGGGCCGCAGCGCTGGGGTGGTGGCACTGGGGAAACCTTGTGTCCAGGTGCCCTGCTGCTATCCTGGGCAGCCAGAGATGGATGAAGGAAAAACCCAGCCCTGTCCTGGCCAGCCCCAAGGACAAAATCAGCTCCTGTTGCCTGCATCACCACAGGGCTGGCTTGGCAGGGAACACAGCTCTCGCTCGGGGCCAGGCTTGGCACAGCTCTGCCTGGTTGTGGTCCAGTCTAAGGGTGCTCAGCAGCACCTGGGGATGCTCAGCAGAGGAGCAGGTCTGGATTTGGGCTGTGATTTGACTCAAAACCAAATGAAATTTGTAATTATGTCCACGGTAATGGATTTGTACAGCTAAATTACACTTTGCTTTGCTCCAAATATCTCACACATTTGTTTTTCTCGGACCTCCTATATTTACTTTCTGGACCTGCTCCAGCACCTCAATATCCCTCCTGAGCTGAGAGGCCCAGAGCTGAGCACAGGATTCAAGGTGAGGCTGCATCTCTCATGCCAACACTCTGTGCCTGGGACATGAAATGTTACAATGACTGTAAAAACATAGACTTGGAAATTGCTCCATAAAAGATGTTTTAAGTGATAATATAAAAGATTTAAGGATACTGTGATGTACTTTTTCACATTCTTGTTTGCTAAGGCTTCTGTAACTATCTCTAGCTGTAAGTGGGACCATCAAATTTCATTCTTTGCTCTTCTGTGCTGGTGTCAGACTTTGATATCAGTTTGTGTTCTCAGCTGAACAGACTTTGCTCCAGCAGCTCCTCCAGCGTACTGACACCTGCTGAAACCCTGGATCCCACCAAGTCTGTTGGGATGTGGGACAACAGCTAGAGGAGCCTCCTGGAAACATCTGAACCGTGGGAAATCATTTTTTATCTTAAATACTCACTTTTCACTTGGTATCTGTTTCGTAGGTCCTAAACCTAATCCCTTCTCATATTTTCCCTGATTCATTTGCAAACAGTTTGAGTTCATTTTCTCGCAAAGCAAAACTTATGACTTAAAGAACACCAGTGAGAAAGATTTTAACAGTCCAATAGTTAAAATTTCAGGAACATTTTAATTAAACATCATTGCAATCCTTTCAAAGCAGAACATTTTTGGTGTGTTTTGTTCACAGATGACATTCTTCAAAATAAAAGGACAATTTCTGATGAGAGCAGTTTAATGCACAAACTTCCAGTCGTATTTCTTTCTTGCTTGAGAGGATACAACTCAGTGATGGGAAGCTTTGGGATAACATGTAGCACTAGTAAAAGCATTTCCCAGCAAATAGTGTAGGCAACGACGTTTAGACGTTTAGTAATTTCACTTGTGCTGTTTAGTCCTCGCTGTGCAATATTGATTAGATTTTAAAAAATAGATTAAATGAGTATGTGAAGGTAATTTTCATTATAACAACTGTAATTAATTGGCCTTTTGCTGGGAGTCTCAGTGGATTTTTACCCTTCTAAGTGGGATTTTCATACCAAGTAATTCCTCCCCTCTGGGACTGTCTTGCTGCATTTCAGCTGGAGTGAATTCCTTCTTCCCCTTTCCCTGTCTTTTATGCCCTGTCTCCCTTCTACCTCTTTATCCTTTACTTATTAGGATAAAGTAAACTGTAGGAATGTGGTTTGAACTGGTGCAGTGAACAGGTTTTCACTCTTAACAGCACGAGATCCTGTCTGTAACCCATCCAGCCCCATGGTGAAGACAGACATGGGCTGAGCTTCACTCTGACCCTTGGGATATCCCTAGCACACACACTTGTGCATGGATACAGCATTCCAGGGAGCCTGTTCATCAGGACCTCCTCACTCACAGCCTGAGGTGAACACTGCACATTTTGGGGTGGGCTGGGGAGAGCTCTGTCATTGTATTGACTGAGACATCCTCAAGAAAAGGGTAAGAAGTCAATGAGCTCATCCTCCTTGGTCTGTGAGAGCTTATTAACCCCTGGAATAGTGCTCTCCAGTGCTGCTAAACATGTGCCCTTTCCAGCTCAGAAACCATTTGCAGCAGTTGATTTTATTTTGCAGCATTTGCCCAGATCTAATGTGCAAACATGTTTGACTCCTACACGTCATTGAAGTAAAGACCCAACTGCTTGATAAAAGCAAGTAGAATAGAGAGTTATCAATCCCGACACCCAGGAAAAACCTCATCAGTGGAGGGCTGGATTGCGGGATTTCCACCCTGATGGATGGAAGCCAAAACTATGCTGACTGTCCCTGGTGTGAGCAGAAAGCCAGACCAGGGTCTCACCCTGAGGTGGTGTTGGAGTCCACTCTGCAGGGCTCATCTGTTCCCACTCCAAGAGCAACACACCATGGGTGCAACCATGGGTTCAATATTTCCATCACTTTCTTTTTCAAAGCAACTGGTGATTCCTCTCCACCTCTGTTTACCAGTTGTGCTCAAAATTAAATGCAGGAAAGAGACACCAGTAAACACCTCTGGGGTTTATAGTGCAGCCAGAGGGATGTGTGGGATGGCTGAGGAGAAAATACACTTTTCCTTAAAATAGAAGAGCTTGGTGAGGTTTTGTGCTATTTTATTTTATATTTTATAGTTTGATTTTATTTCACTGCTTTCCCTTGCTCACAACTGACACAAAATCATTCCTGACTGATACTTCCCTGTGTGCCTTATGTAATAATTTTAAACCATGAGCACCTGTAGATAATGAAGTCCAGCAGCTTGTTAAGGTCTGCCCCAGGTGCTCCAGAAAATGTTGCTCTGGAAATGCTGTGGGGAAACACAGAGTCTCTGAGCTGAGGAGGAGGAGGGTGACATTAGTAAGGAGGATCTTCCTCTCTGAGAAGCTCCTTCTGGCCTCTGAAGTGAGGATTTCCCTTCCCTGGGCTGAATGTCTCCTTTTATTACAAAGGATTCCCTTATTTTGCATCGCCTTGGAATGTTGCTTTTCTTTTTTTAGCAGCAAGTCAATGTTTAGTTGTATCCATAACTCAAGTGCACTAAACACCCTGTAATTCTTCAACAGTTAAATGAATCAAAATGCCCCTTGGATTGTAATTCCTCAAGGAAAAGAAATGACCTGTAAAGCTGCAGGGTAGTTTCTCAGCCTTGAAGTTCCCTCTCAGGCACATGTGAGCTGGAGTCAGCACTGAGGCACAGGCACAGGTCGGGTTGTCACTGGTATGGGCAGTGCATGGAAAAACATACACATTAATAGGTTTTATGGTCACCACAACCAGATCTAGGGATATTCACATTGTTCAGATGTAAATCCTGTGATTTCTGTGCCTGTTATTCATTCCAGCACCCTGTGATGAATGCACAATCTCCTCCTCAGCATGTCAGGGAGGACACGGCTCCCGTTCGTTCCCACAGGCTCAGGGTGTAATGCCATTTCGTGCTTTAATTCCAGCTTGTTCCCATCTATCACATCTGTCTCAGTGGGAAGCTGAGATGGGAGGAACATCCACGAGGAGCTCTAAGTGTTGCTTTCATAGAGTTGTTGTCGTTTGTCAAGCTTGGAGCCATCGCTCCTGTTATTGCAGCAGTGCTGGTCTGTGGGGTCGGGAGAAGCTGTGTTCAGTTTGCTACGAGGGTGTCACTGGAATCCTCCCCAAACCGTCTCCATCACAGCCTTCACACTGTACCCCCTGCTTGTTACATGGGCAAACAGGGACAGGACAAAGGGGAACAGATTCAACAAAAAGAGAAAAGATTTAGATTAGATATTAGGAAGAAATTCTTCCCTGTGAGACACTGGCACAGGTTGCCCAGAGAAGCTGTGACTGCTCCATCCCTGGGAGTGTTCCAGGCCAGGTTGGATGGGGCTTGGAGCAGCCTGGGCTAGTGGAAGGTGTTCCTGCCCAGGGCAGGGGGGTGGAATGAGTTGATCTTTAAGGTCCTTCCAACCCAAACCATTCTGTGATTCTATGATATGTCAGCATCCCAAACAGCTTCTCCTTTCTCTGTTCCTTTATGAAATCAGCCTCTCCCTTAAAAAAAAAAGGAAAAAAGCGTTGCCTGTAGCAGTCCCTGAGCACACAGTTTCTGGGGACAGGGTCAGCTAATCCTGAATGCTCCATTTCGAGTAGATGGAGACATTCCCACCCACACAGCCAGGACGTGATGACTGATAGTGTGGGTGCTACCAAAGCAACTACTCCGTGGTCCTGTGGTGCCTCCCCTGAGCAGAGCTCCAGGGACAGCTTCCATCACTGGCAAGAAACCACCGCTGTGAGCTGTGACTGAATTAACAAGACTGCTGGATGCTTCTTGGGTGGGCAGAGATGGTGATTTCAGGAGACAAATGTTACTGATCCCATCCCACAGACCCTACAGCTGGACATGGAGCCCTTGGATGCTCAGCAAGAGCTGCCTTGGCACAGTGCCCTGATGGAGGTGGCACCACAGCCCAAAGTCCATCCCTGTTATTTCCCTGTCTGTAGCTCAGGAGCTGCATGCTGGAATTTGAGTGGAAGCCTTGATTTTATTCATTCTGCAGCCAAAATGAGGCCAGCAATGCTGCCAAGAGCCATGCTTTTTTGGTTTGAGACATGGAGAATGCATTTTTAATGCTCTAAGTGCTGTTCTCTGCCATCAGACTCCCATGTGATGCAGAGCTGCAGTCAGAGCCCTGCAGTAAAACAACATTTGCTTCCAAGCTGGACAGGAAAATACAACAAATAATCTTTTTTTCATTAAAATTGAAAAATATTACTTTTAAGTGACCAATTTCTGGCCTTTCTCAGATCTCAGATGCCAAGTAGTGGTTCTGTCTTGTGAGGCAAGAACTGGAGCAAGAACAGTTTCCTAATCAAAACTAATGTTTACCACTGCAGGAAAATTTGTGTGTCTAGACATGGGCACCAACCTTCAGTTAACACTGAGGAACATTTAGGTTATTGTTTTGGTTTCTTTCTTTGTGGTCATGCTGTGAACTGCTCCCTAATTGTAGAAAAGGCTTGTGATTAATTGGGAAGGTTTCAGGAATCTGAATGCTGAGTTGGGCAGAACCGTTTTAATACTGTAAACCACCTCCTGAAATATTCCAAACTTCTTCCCCACCAATGCAGAACTCACTGTGAGGTGGAAACAAACCTATTTGATTTGTGGACATCTGTGATTCCTTTCAGTTGTACCTATGAAGAGAAGATAATAATTGAAAAAAAAAATCAGGGAAGAGGATTAAAGATGGTTTTCCTGGATGAATATCCACTGTGCTCTAGAGGGAGAGAGAGTCAGTCTTTCCTTGGGTTACCCCACAAAGTAAACCTTTCTGGGTCATGGACAGTTGCTAACCCTTATGCAGAGTCATGAAGAAGCAGGTGGAACATTTGTCTTTGCCCTCTCCATGTGATTCCCTGAGCTGGGATCGAAGGTATTGGAGTGCTTGAATGGGAAGTGGTGGTGATTTTGGGTCCTAGCTGCCAGCCCTGCTGCTTCTCACTCAGTCTGGACTGTGTTGGTGACCAGGTCACCCTGGTGAGAAGTTTTCCTATCCCAGAGATTTTCTGATTGCAAAAGCCATTTGGTCACACCTAGAAAGATGAATCATTGCATAGAATCAATGAGTCACCTCAAATAGAGTCACATAAAATTAGGATGTTTGCTGGAAAACAATGAGTTAAACAAAATCCAAGCAATGAAGTGCTCACTTTATTGTGCTTGTTCTCCCCAGCCACGAGCAGGAGGAGGGAGCTGGATGTGACTGTGACACAGCACACACTGAAGTGTTCCCTTGCTCCTGTCTCATGGCGAGGGCTGGGAGCAGCTCTGCTGTGTGGGATCTGTGTGGAGTGCATCTGGTTAACTAGACTGTCTGTGCCATTTGGAACTAGATTAGAAACAAGCTCAGGCAATCCCTGCTCTGCCTGGGAGCACTTTCTAATCAGTGAGTTTAGGGAAGGAGACAGTGCCAGATGAGCAGCTACTTAATTCCTGATGCATTCTAAAGCATGCAGAGCAGGATACATGCTTACAGGATCTGGTCTCTTTCTGGATTAAAGCAAAAGGTGTTTCAGGAGAGAAACACAGAGTTATGAAGCCTCTCGAGCTCTGAGGAATTTCTCTTTCAGATTTTCAGTCTTTGTCACATTTTCCATGTGGGGCCATAGTTACATAGCTGTGCTTGTTTGAGACAGGAGCTTCTGTCTTAGAGAAATTAAACATTTGAAATCCTCCCATCAAGCAAAACGTGATTGGTTTCTTCCCCTGTTTCCTGCTTAGCAAAAGAAACATTCCCTCCCGTGGGGATGCATTAGCAGGGAAGAGATGGCACACACAGGAAAGAAACGCTGAAGTCATTCGGGGACAAATGTTGATCTATTACAGCTGAATAAATCCACAGTAATATAATTTACTCCCTGGGATTTGCATTAGATTCATCCTGGCATATATGAGATGGCAGAGTTCTGTGTGCACAGTTCCCCTGATGATTAGCACAGTGTGATTCGGGTGAGATCCAGACCACCTTAAGACTGTCTGATGTTTCCCTTAGAAGACCCCTTTTTTTCCCCACTCATCTCTTTGCTGAGCCTCAGCCGTTTGCAGAGAGATTTTTCTGTGCTGGAGATGTGCCTCAGGCAAACCTACAAACCTTTTTAGAGTGTCAGTCACAGCAATGAAGTCAGAACTGTGTAAGAGAACAGGAGAAGAGGAAAGTTGTGTTTCCCACATGAAAATTGGTGGCTGCTGTGAGGAGAAGCTCAAAGGTTGTCGTGTTTTGGAGTGAGGGCAGACAGTTCTGGAGGTGGCTGGGTCTAGCCATGCCTTCTGGTGGATTTTGCTGTTCCATCAGGGAAAAATACACCTGAACTAAAGCAATTTAGGTGTTTCTGGAACTACCTCACCTTGGAGTGTATTTGCACTTCTGATGAGTGCAGTCCCACCAAAGATGCTCCTTCTCCTTCCACCTGGATCTGGGCTCACCTCCACTGAAATTCTCAGCATCACCTAAGATAAGATCTGCAGAGGCAGCAAAGGATGCTTGACTATGGTGGCACCACAGGTGAGAGGAGAAGCAGTGTCGATCCTGTGCCTTCAAACCCCCATTTTGATGCTCCAAGTAGGTCTGCACCTTCCTACCTGAGACATTTCAGCTTAAACATGAGATGAAAACTGCTCTTCTTGCAGCACCATGAGTAGTGTCACAGAAATTAAGTTTTGCAGTATTTACCAACACAGGCAGCTGACTTTGCTCTGATTAGTGTGTTTCTAGGCCTAAATTCTAGCATGCAGCCAAGTCCTTAAATACCAGTAACTGGCCAAGGTGGGTGGGAAGCAGATTTTGATACAAGCATGGGCTTAAATAAGTATTTTCCACTTGTCATTAGAAAAAGTGGAAGAACAAGACTGAGAAAGTTTCATGCCCAGAGAAGGTTGTTCAGGTAGGAAGGGACCTCTTAGTGAAGGATACAGAGAAGCTACAGAAAAGTGGGAAACAACAGTGATTATGGGAACTGTGAACTCAGGACTCTGCACTCCCAGTCCCTCTGCATTGGCTGTGAGGATGGGTTTTCCCTCCTATATTTAGGATTTATTATTCATAGAATCATAGAACTGTGTGCAGTATTCCAGGTGGCTCTCACCAGAGCAGAGGGAAAGAATCACCTCCCTTGACCTGCTGCCCACACTCCTTTGGATGCAGCCCAGGGTTTGGTAGGTTTCTGGGCTGTGAGCTCACACTGCAGCTCATGGTGAGCTTCTCATCCACCATCACCCCCAAGTCTTTCTCCTCATTGCTGCTCTCAGTTCCTTCCCCACCCAACCTGTAGGTGTGCCTGGGATTGTCATGGTCCAGATGTACAACCTTGCCCTTCATTTTGTTGAACTAACAAAGAGGGAGAAGTTTCATTTTCATTTGCATCTTTATCTAAAGAATACAGCAGTGTGAGAAAGGGTGTCCTCATGAAAATTTTTATGAAGGAAAGCATTTCCCATCAGCTGGAGTGAATGGCTGAGTCCCACCCTGCCTTGTGGGCAAGGCTGTGACACCCACAGAATATCCTGCTTCTGGGTGGCTTGGGTGAAGTACAAAACCCCTGACTTCTCCCTGGTCCCTGTGCCAGGAGACACAGCCCTGGGGTTGTTTGCCCCTTGCTGTCCTGCCCTTGCTGGTGCGTGGAGCTTGATGTACCTTGGGTAGAGCTGACAAGCTCCAGATGGTTGGGCTGGTACTGTACAGAAGAGTCAAATCACAATTAAAAAAATCCACATGAGCGATTTTGAAAGTAATAAGATAATGTTGCCATAGCATGACTGACCTGGGATCAGAAAAGCAATCACTTTTGGATAAGTCATTCAACCATTTAACCTTCTTAGCATCTGAGAAATCCCCTGTAATGGACTGGGGGGGGGTGTATTGTCCCCCCCAGCTGTGAGCCAGACACTAATAATGTAATTGTTTTATCCCTCTTCATCCTGCTGTCAGTTAACCACTGTTTTCTCTGTTAGAGAATAATAAAGCTGATGTGCATTTTACTGTGCTCTGATATATTGTTCTCTAAATGAGAGGAGAGAATTTCAGTTGAATGTCAGGCTCCAGTGAAGGAAGAAATGAGCATGAAAACCAAGTACCCCCTTGAAAGAATAGTTCCACTTATAAGTGCTTAGTGCATTCCCATTTTTCACCAGCATTTTGTACAGTCATAGTTGAATTACATATAAACTGCTACAGCTCTGTTGGCTTTAATCACACTGCACTTACAACTGGTACCTCCTGTTGAAGCCTTTGGAATGAATGATATTTAGATGTGGCTGTGAATATTAAGAAATTGAGACACTAAACCTTTTTGCTGAGGCCTTTGAGCTTGTTGCCACATCTCTTGTCACTTTTCACCTGTTTTGTGATTTGACTCTTCACCTAGTCTGTGATTTTCCTAAAAAGGGGATCTGCTGAGAGCTTGCTCCATCTCCCAGCTGCCCATGCAGGCAGTGTTATCTTCCCTTCCCTACTGTGTTATCCATCATCTGATTGCACTGTCTGTTATCCTTTTAACAGCATTGCTACAGCATGTGGGTGCCAATGAGGAGAAGGTGCCAGCTTGGACCTTGAGACTGACTGTGCTACCTCTGTGCAGAAGCTGCTGCAGCTCCAGTTCTCTTCTGCTACTCTCCTGCTTCTGCCCTGGCTCAGGGAATGCTCAGGAGGAAAATCAGAGTCTCATTGAGTGGCACAGTCAGGGTTTCAGCCTGCAAGGTGCACAAGTGGTTGCCTATTGCCTGTCTGTGCTTCCAGCATGGAGCACTGCCTGTCTCTGCATTGGCTTTCAGGGCTGTTCTCAGTTACTGCAAAAATGTTGCATGGGCAGCACTGTATTCAGAATTTCTACCTCTATTTTCATGTTTCTTGTTACACTTTTGCATGCCCAAGTGCCCTGAACTCGCCTAACAAGGTGTTATGTGCACCTCTAAATTGAGCTTGAATTATCCTTCTCCTTACTCTCTTTATAATCCATGATTCAGACAGCAATAGGTGACTCCTCAGGGGATTAAAAAAAACGAAGAAAAACACATTCTCTGACTGGAATCAATTGTTTGTTGTGTGTTTATGTCTTCAAGAAATGGTTGTTTTCAGATTTGAATTGTAAACTTTAACATAACATGTATAGACTAAGGAAAACATCTTGAGGAAAAGGAGAGAACTTGTGGCTGAGCACAAGCAATAAAACGTATCTCAGGTTTAACATCCTGTTTTCTGTAATGTGCTGCTGCCCTTCACACACTGTGATCCATCCTGGGGGCTGAGTGCTCAAACCACCATGGAAGGGAGTATTTCACCATGGGATTGTGCAGGATCTCTATTCTCAGATGTATTTAAGGAGCTCAAGTAGGGCCATAGGCTTGATTTGTCTCCAAAATACTCTCTTCTCTGCAGCAGGCAGGTCTGATGGATGGCTGTCTTCAGGCTGTCTTCAGACAGGACCAAGAAAGAGCTTGAAAAGCTAAATAGGATGTTTGCTGGAAAATATACTCAGCAAAACCAGCTATTTGTCTCTGGAACAATTTATTTTTTGCAGTGAAGTCCACTCTGTCCTGGAAATCAGAGTAAAGGAGAAGAAAGGAAGCAAGAGAGAGACTCTTCATCAGGAACTGAGGTGATAGGACAAGGAGGAATGGGTTGAAACTGAAAGGGGGGAAATTTAGATTAGATATTAGGAAGAAATTCTTCCCTGTGAGGGAGGTGAGACATTGGCACAGGTTGCCCAGAGAAGATGGAGTTGCCCAGACTCTGGCAGAGTTCAAGGCCATGTTGGATGGGGCTCAGAGCAACCTGGGCTAGTGGAAGGTGTCCCTGCCCATGGCAGGGGTTTGGAATGACATGAGCTTTAAGGCCCTTCCAACCCAAATCATTCAATGATTCTAATAATACTGGGCAAGTTTCCTTTTGTGTGTGTTGACATATGATGTGGCTCAGACAATTTGCTTAAAATGCAGGAAACAGCAATATACACTTTAACAGAAAGAGAGAAATAGATGAAGACAAAGAAGATAACTAAATTTTAAAAAAAAAAGGGTCCTGGGCAGTGTATTTTTACATTCTTGTGGAGAGAAATTAGAAATGGCCTGAACTCAGCGAAGTCCAAGACGGTGATGTGTGAGTCACAGGAACTCAAGCCCGAGAGGTAGAAAGTGAGCTCAGATTTTCAGCCATCCTCTCCAGGCAGGAATGAGTCAGGCAAACAGACAGCTGATGATGCTCCTTCCAGAAAGGAGCTGGAAAATTTGCAGCAGGAGCAGGGCAGGCAGCGTGTGAGCCGTGTGGCCGTGATGAATGCCAGGGGAGCTCAGCCTGGGGCTCCTCACTGAGGGCAGCTATGGAGACATGTCTGAGGGCAGAGTTCTGGCTGCTCCAGCCTCTGCTGTGCTCTCATTAGGAGGGCTGGGATAAAATCCTCATCCAGATGTAGCTCCTGTTGCTCTGACCCTACTACAATGTCTTGTAGACCATTGTGTAAATAAAGAGCATTCTTGTGTTGTCTTGTTACTCGATCCATGTTTGCTTTGCTTTGGATTTTTTGCTGTTGACTTTAGAGCTGATTTGCTTTGTGGTTCTCTCAGACTTGGCACTGGAAATGCATAGTGGGAGACCAATGAGGGGTATGGGAGTACCTGGCTCTGGTGTTACACCTGGGGTAGCACCTTGGCAATGGGCAACTGCTGCTGCTTTGCCTGCAGGACCTGGGACCCTGCCTGGTGCTGCACAGAGGACACTGGCGGTGGACTGGTGATACAAGTGTGGGAACCGTTATATACATTCCTTAGGGAAGACTATAATACAGGACTTTTACTTTGGGAAAGTAAAAGTTTGATGACCCACACCATCACAGAGAGCTCTCACTGCCTTCACCTCCCTGCAGGCTGAGCGTCTCTCTGCCAGCATGGGGACAGGGCTAAAAGGAGAACTCCAGGCTAGAGGAGTCAGATGTGGCTCCCCAAGAAGGTTTAGAAGTGTCTCCTGCTGTTTGAAGGGGATAAAGTCACTAACACCCTGTGCACTTTGGTGCCTCTCTTCCTGGTGATGTAAGACCCCCATACTATGAGGGTGGGTGGGGAGAGCTCTGCAAAATGCAACAAAAGCCTTTGTCTCAGTCCACTGGTTGCTCCCAGGGCTCTGGCCTTGCTGGTCCACAACATGGGGAGGTCCAGCCTCACCTCTGAAGGCAGCAACTTGCCCTTCCCCTTCTCCAGTGGTGTTGGGTCCAAGCAGAACTGGAGCTGTGTCTGTGTCTAACCACTGAGATGACTTGTTAACACATGAGGCAAATACTTCAAGCCTAACCCCTTTAAAAATTTCCCATGCCAAAGGCTTTTGAAAGTAAAGGTTTCCTTTTCCTTCTTTTTTTCCCCTTTCTCTCTTTTAAAGTGCTTTGTTGCATAACTCCTGCTATTTTTTTTCAAGTATTAAAAGCCACCAGGCAAAATGATGCTGGTGAGTCAGGGCTGGTGAGAGATGGCTCTGAATTAGGTGATGCCTGGGCTGGGAGGTGGATGTGCCACCTCAGGCTACCAACACTGAGAGATGCTCTCTCTTGGGCTCTGAACCCCAACCCTCTGGTGCTGGAGGAGCTGAGGCATTTCCTGCTCCTTCCACATTTGCTCCTTCCTTCTGCCAAGGTCCCCTCCGATGAGGACACATTAAACGCAGCTGGATGGGCTAAGGGTGGTCTCAGCAATTGATGATTTGCCTCACATACAAGCAAAACAACCATAAATAGCATCATTTCCTACGTATGCTGCCCTTGCCTCTTTGGAATCTTTGATGAGCTTCCAGGCTCTGAGTCTGGATGAAGATCTCCTCCCACAGAAAATTTGAAGCTAAATGATTTGATAGTAGAAGCACGAATTCTTATTTAGTGGGAATATTCTCCTGAAATAGAAGGGAGAATTATAAAACCTTTTGTCTTAGAAAATGAAGCTCTTTCCCCAGCAGAAGAAAAGCTCAGGACTGGTTTGTAAGTCATGGAAAACATGTGGAATGCATGCAGCAAAATGTGAACTATATGAAATAGGAGCATTTTGAATGCCCTGGAAATGCAGAGAAGGGCTAGTTTTGTGAGTTGCAGTCAGAAGGTGATGTTTTCTAGCCTGTCTGTGTGTCACTGTGGCTGTTTGCCCTCAGTGCACATTCAAAGCTATATCAAGCAAAAATAAAACCTCCATAAGTTTAATACCCCTTTAAAAATATAGGCAAAGAGCCCAAACTGAAAAGTAAAAGAAAGAAAATATTGCCATTTCAGAGCAGCAGAAGATGCAGGTGGGTTTTAGCACTTTAGATAACATCTAGGTTATTCATACACCAAAAATGGGCTATATTAGGGGTAACCTCAAGGCTTGTCAGTGAGGTTCTTTCACTTCCTTGCTAATAACAGCATCTCCCCAGTGTAGCTCTTTTGCTGTGCTGCCCAAATGCTTTAAGGTTTATCAGACAAAGAAGTGTCTGCAGAGACCTTTGTTTTTCTCCCCCCAAAGCTCCTCTTTTGCTTTGCTCCTCTTCCTCAGCCGAGCACACACTGAGCTTCTCCCCCACTGCCTTCCCTGGGAGTGAGACTTACACCATCTGTATTTTCCTTTCCCACGAGGGAGCTCTACTGCCGTGCTCAGTGTGCTAACAGGGGCACTCTGCCATGGCATTTTCCCTGGAAATTCCCCTTGTCAGATGGAGCTATCACAGAGGATCATTCCCTCTCTGGGGCTCGAATAGCTGCTGCTGAACTCCAGGACCTCTGTGGCTCAGCGTGAAGGCTTCTCTGCCCTCTGCCAGGCACAGGAATCTCCCATTAAATGAATGCCCAGGATTTGCTTTAATCATGTTAGCAAACCCACGGTGTGGCTGACTGCTCAGTTCAGTGAGGACATGGAGCAGCATCCAGCCACATCCTCAGCTCTCCTTGGGTTATATCCTGAGGCTGATTAAAGTGTTTGTTGAAGAGGACTCAGCTCAGACAAAGAAAAAGGCTTTTAGTGGCATAGATCATTAAAATCTGGACAAGATACTGATTAATTTCTCATTCCTGAGTGTATCAAGTGCAATTTTGGCCTTTTAACTGAACAACCAGGAGGAAAATATGTTTGTTTTTTTCTCAGAACATCTTGAGGACCAACAGCATTGTAATATACATTTTTTCTTGTCCTTTTCAGTACAGTTTTCTAAGAAACTGTCTGAAAAATCAGCCTTTTATCCACCAGCTCCCCACAGCACCTCTTGGGCTGAACAATAGTTTTTTTACCATGTACATCATTCCCTGCAAAGCAGCTTGGGGCATGAAGGGAGAGAATGTGCTGTATCTGTTACATTTGGAGGAGAATCTGAGGTAGAAAGCAACTAATTGTTCATACAGACATTCAACAGAATGGAACAAATTCTTCATACTAATTGTTGGATCTATTTTATTTGTTTGAATTGAATTGTTGTTTTTTTGTACTGAGCAATGTGAGACATATCTTTGCTTTTCTGTTTTGTTCATGCAAAGAAGCCTAACACAGCCTGACACTAAGACAATGCACGTGACTCTTGCTGATTTAAGCTAACAATACAGTTTTCCCTTCCTAAATTGCAGCTCCATGAATTTTCTTTAGAGATCTAGGATCTGTGACAGATCCAGCAGGATCTTGCTTGAGCTGTGCTGGTACAAAGAACTCAGAGCCTGTTGGTAGCAGCATATATGTGTGAGGTTGTAATCAAATATTCAGAGGTGCCAATAATGAGTGATGCCAATGATGGCAATGATAGAACTGAAGTGACAGTGTAGGAATGAGTCCCATGATCTTACACATACAAATTAGAGCTACACTGCATCCTAACAACTTCCATGAAGTTGCTTTGATGCATATTTTGTTTTTTTTTCCCAGTAAATAAATGGCACGTACTTGTTTGCCTGCAGTTCCTGAAGGCTTTCAGGATGTCATTTCTCAGGGAGTTCTGAGCAAGTCAACACAGAAATGAAGCATGAGTTAATATGTCAACAGA